>NC_085879.1:31069971-31179971 GCF_034702125.1 Engraulis encrasicolus | reverse complement strand
ACACACACACACACACACACACACACACACACACACACACAGTCTGTCCACGCCGTCCATCATCACTCCCTACTGAGGGCTTTTCCACGGGACACAGACACAGACACAGACACGTACGCTGCTGACTGTACTGAATGATGGCATGGCTGCAGAGAGTAAGGGCGATGACAAAGGTCTAGTCCAGGGTTGGGGGACCTCTGTCTCGAGGGACGTTTGTGGCCCTTGAGGCCATTTAATCTGGCCTCCGATACAATTTTAATGTTATGCAGCTTCATATGAAATATAATGTATTTTTTAAAGGAATCTTAGAAATTCCATTTGCAATACAATTAAGCTATATTCAGGGGAACTAGAAAAGGTGGGGTCTGTTGTAAAGGTGGCTGCCTTCAATATAAGCCTAAAGTGCAGGGGGAAATCCTGGTTTGTGTTCATAGTACCCCCACCCCTGGTCTAGCCTCTTACTGCAGATGGGCCCTTCGATGGGGCCTATTCACTCTTCGCTGAAGAGTAACACTCAACTACTCAGTGTATGACCTCTGCTAACTAGCCATGTCTAAACAGCTCTGTGTGGCCTAGGTAGACAAAGGGAAAACACAGACCCAGGCCTGATCTGCAAACAATCAGTGTTTTTACATTTTATTTTACTATTTGTATTTTCATGTTTTATTCTCAATTAATTTGGTGTGTTTTTATACTTTTACGGTGTATGAGATCTGCTAAATAGCCTTGTCTAAACAACTGTGTGTGTGTGGGTGTGCGCGCGTGCCTGTGTGTGTGTGTGTGTGTGTGCGTGTGTGTGTGTGTGTGTGCTGAGCAGGGTTGCCAGATGAGACTGATGATTTCCAGCCCCAAAAATGCTCAAAACCCGCCTGGAAGCACAAAATCCCACCCAAGTACTAGACTAAATTCTATTGAATTCTATGGCCATAAATGAGCAGAGTCATTTGGGTCTGGTAGCTAACCACTTTTGCAGTTATGGATCTGCACAGAGAGACAGATTTGGCGGACGCAGAGGCTCTGCACAAAAAAGCATAAATTAGGCTTTACCCGCAGATGGCCTTCCTACGCAGCCCAATTGAGCGGAAGACCACCCAATCTGGCAACATGGGTGCTGAGCTCTGTAAGCGCTCTGTGGGCGAGGGAGACAAAGGATACAGAGGCCCCAAACAGACCTGCAAACAATTGGTGTTGATCATTACGTTCAGGTTCAGGAGTACTAGAGGAGGAGGAGGAGGAAGAGGAGGGGGAAGAGCAGGAGGAGGAGAGAGGAGGAGGAGGAGGCAGAGGAGGTGGAAGAGCGAGGAAGAGGAGGAGAATGACGACGAGGACGAGTGAGGTTGAGAAGGAGGAGGAGGACGATGGCGACGACGAGGTGGAGAGAGGAGGTGGGGGAGGGGGAGAGAGGAGGAGGAGGAGAAGAGAGGAGGAGGAGGTGGAGGAGGAGGAGAGAGGAGTGAAATTTGATCAGCTGTCGAGCTCAAATATCCTTCGTCCACAAAAAAAAAACAAAAAAAACAAACCCAAATCATGCTCTCCACCAGGCCCTTAACGTAATCTCTGTTTACCCCTGGCCTGGTCGTGTAGACAAGAAAACTATCTCTTCTGGAACAAATTAGCTCTCCGCTCTGTGTGAAGGAAAAACCTGCACATTAGTGGCCTAGTTTTTGTTTGTTCGTTTTTTTCCCCCTTTCCTTCCCTACCCCTACCCCCCCCTTCCCCTCCTCTGCTCTGTGCATTCTTTCTCAGGTAACTGACAGTAATCAGCATCTGATATGCGCTTGGTGCCCCCGCTCTGCTGTCCGTTGGTCATTGGCGGTCAATGCTCGTCTTTGTCACTCTATAGAGACGAGACGGGAGGGGGGAGTGCTTTCAATGCATCCTGCATTTACTACAGGGGACAAGAGGATCTCTGGCAAGGGGCATGGGGCACGAGATGTGATGAGACCAGACCAGACTAGACAGGACGGCAGCAGGGTTTTTGGCCCATACCGTCGTAGGTAGTCATACTGTAATACCTTTTAAGGCAAAAGAGTTTGGTTTGTTAGCAACTTGACATCTTTTTCTTGGAGCTTGGAAGCTCTCAAATAAATATTTTCCTTTTGATTGTGACCAGGATTATGGCAGAAATGGCCGACATAACCCGCAAATTCTTTGACCAGATTCAGTTCAGACTCTGGTTTGTGTTCGTACTACGGCCCTTGGAGGACTTTTACGGCCCTTGGAGGAATTTGGAGGAAGTGGCCCCTCGAAAGAAAAAGGTTCCCCACCCCTGCTCTAGCTTGTCCTACTCTCTACAGTGTGTGCTACTGCCTACAGTACTACTCATTAACCCATTTTGTCCTAAGCCCGTTTAGGGAAAGGGTGCCCTCTGCCTATAAATATCTCAGCCTCAGAGGCACATACAAACATGAAATAAGTTGCATTTCAAAGCTAGGATCCTCGTTTTACATTAGAATGGGTTCATTCAGCTCTACCTTACCCACATTTTAATAAAACAGCTCAAATCTGAAGAACCTGAATGCAGCATATATGTGTCTCCAGGACATAATGGGTTAAACTACATTTGGCAGACGCTTTTAACCAAAGCGACTTACAATAGGACATAATCAGAGCCTAAAACATGCAGATATAAATTGCACAGGAAATATACGGAACAATAAGTGCAGATGTTACATTTAAGTAAATTAGCACAGGAGTAAGGAGAATACCTACACACCCCCACAAAAAATGCCTTAGAGATACACATCTACAGTACAGGCTGGAGAGAGCCTCTTACTGTAGTCTCTTACTGCACATGGGTCTGTCGACGGGCCTATTCACTCTTTGCTGAAAACATTCCACTATATACATCATAACAACATTGCAATGACAACACAGATAGTCTTATTTAACTGATTAAGCTGATTAACTTACTTCATTACCATTTTAGTGACAGTAAGGTTATTGCAGAGGCTCTGCGCTAAGGGCTTAAGTTAAATAACAGCAGGAAATTCTTTTGAACTGTGCTCAGGTGTTTCTTACTAACACTGAGTAGTTTCTTCCATTTTGTCCTTTTATGCATTCACTGTGGCACACAATTGCACCGACTCAATACTAAACTATGGTGTAGGCAGATTATATTTTCAATGCAGAAATGCTTTTCAACTGGCTCAGGTGCCTCTTAACACTAAGCAGAATTGAAGCTGAATTGTGTTTTTAATGTGTATTTGTGTACTTTATATGTGTCCTGTCTTTATGTATTTGTTGTGGCACAGATAGCACTGAAAATGTTGCCAGATGTGTCTGATTCAATCCCGCCCAAAAGGTGCTAAAAAAAAGGAGCTGCTAAATTCCGCCCAATTTCAACAAATTGCATTGATTTCTATGGGCTTAAAGGGACACTGTGAAGGAAATGGTCAAAAAAGGTACTGCAACTATGCTGATCATTGAAACTGGGCTGCCCATTGCCAAATTTGATCTTTACATGAAAGTTTACTGAGTAATAAACAAATATTTTCTAGTATGGTCCAAGTACAGTCATTTTTGCAGCTAAAAATGGCTATTTTTGGAAATTCAAAATGGCGAACCATGGAGAAGATCCCCCTTTTCATGTATGAAAAGAGTAATTTTTCCAGTCATAATGAATACTTAGAATTTCATAGTGGTGGTAATTATTCATGAAAAAGGTAACATTAGTGAATGGGCAACATGAATTCTGGAAATAAACAACTAAAAATCTCACACAGTGTCCCTTTAAAACTGCAGAAAAAAACGCCAAATGGCCGTTTGTTCCCGTTTTTACCCGCAGACGGCTATCCAAAGCAGCCCAATTGGGCGGATAACCGTCCAATCTGGCAACACTGTGCACTGACTCAGCTACCGCTAAGCTATTGGGTGGTGACTAGAAACTGCATTTTAAGGAGATGCGGGAAATGCTTTGATCTGTGCTCAGGTGTCTTTTAACACTGTGTGAGTAATCCCAGGGCCGCTTGTGCTGCAACAACAGGTCTGGAGGGACATCTGTTGAGAGTCTACTCTAACCTCTTCTAACTTTGTAGGAATCGCAATTTGTAAACTGTGTTTTTTTTCCTTTCTTTTCAAGAGTGTTTACTTTTTTCACAGCTGGCATGCTGAGATCATGGATTAGTGTGCATTTCAAAGGTGTGACGTACAGCCGCATGCAGAACTACCAATGAGAATGCATGAATATAAAAATTGAGGCCCTGCCGTGGCCTAATGGTAGGGCACTCGTCTGCTATGCGGCCGACCCAGGTTTAATTCCCGGCCTGGGTCCTTTGCCAGCCCTTCCCCATCTCTCTACCCACTCGCTTCCTGTCACCATCTTCACTATACTGTCATAAATAAAGTCAAAATGACCAAAAACTATCTTTAAAAAAAGGAATATAAAAATTGAAGTAGTGATTGGTCACCGCTCATCTGTTTAAGAAGGTTTCAGTTGAAGTTTCTGTACATAAAGGAGACAATCCGCACACTTCAGGTCTTTTTTAGTGCAAAGATTTACTTGACATGGAAGCTTTCGGTCCTTCATTATATAAATACATACTTACAAATACATACTGAATATTGCTTTATTGAAAACTCAACTCTACTCTGTATAGCTTGATACTCTACTGAACTCTACTCTCCATATAATGTAATGTAAACTATGAGAATGTGACTTTCTGCCCGCCATGGAACATGGGGCCTAAATTTGAATAAATTCCTAGAAATGTGGGAACATGGAGCAGAAGGAATATGCTGTGGGACCAATGGGCCTAAACATTTGTGTTAAAAGTCTTAGTGATGTGGTACCAAAGGGGTCTGGGACCAATGTGCTGTGGGAACATAGACACGCTCCCAGCAGTAGCAGCAGCAGCAACTAGCAGGCCACTCATTGGAAATATAGAGTAGTAGAGTTACTTCATTGCAAACTCTATTTCACTCTACCTAACTGCTCTACTCTACTCTAGTCTACTTAACTCTACTCTACTCTACTCTACTCTACTCTAGTCTACTTAACTCTACTCTACTCTACTCTACTCTACTCTACTCTACTCTGTGTAATGTAATAAGAGGTCTATATTTTCCGGCAATTAAGCTTACTAGTGAAAGACAGGAACAGACGCTCTCACTTAGGGTATAAATGCAAACATACAGTAAGTGCAGATGCCACATGTGTGAGGAACAGTGACAGCAGCAGAGTGCCTCAGTACTCTACTGTACTCTATTCTAATCTACTCTATTCTACTCTACTCTACTCTATTCTACTCTACTACTCTACTCTTCTCTTCTCTACTATTCTACTCTACTCTACTACTCTACTCTACTCTACTCTACTCTACTCTACTCTACTCTACTATTCTACTCTTCTCTACTCTACTACTCTATTCTACTCTACTACTATTCTACTTAGTCTATTCTACTCTACTCTACTCTACTACTCTACTCCACTCTAATCTTCTCTACCATGCTCTATTCTACTTCTACTCTACTCTACTCTACTACTCTACTCTTCTACTCTACTCTACTCTACTCTACTCTACTCTACTCTACTCTACTCTACTCTACTCTACTACTCTTCTCTAATCTACTCTACTCTACTGTACTCTATTCTAATCTACTCTATTCTACTCGACTTCATTCTACTCTACTCTTCTGTACTGTACTGTACTGTACTGTACTGTACTTTACTGTACTCTGCTCTACTCTACTCTACTCTAATCTACTCTACTCTCTATCTGGGTACTGTAATACTATATATTCCGGCAATTACTAAGCTTAGTAAAGCACAGGGACAGGGGCTGACACTTGAGGGTGTAAATGCAAACATAAGCGCGCCGCGCAGCCATATGTGTGAGGAGCAGCGGCAGCAGCAGTTAACAGCAGCGGCAGGCGAGGCGCCTCATTGGAAGGTTCATTTCCTGCCCTCCTCGACCGTGACGCAAGACAACCCTCTACAGCTGTCAGGGGTTATAATTTAAGAAAATAGATCACGTTACAAAACTAGTATTGCAGCCCCGGCCCTTACCCCTACCCCTACCCCTATCCCTGCACCGGGGTCCGGGAATATCCAGTGATAAATGAATTTGGAACCTCTCAGGGTCGCGAATTCCATTCTGTAGTACAGCGTTCCGGGGCTGGCCAGGAGAGAGAGCGTCTGGAGAGGACGGACGGACGGACGGCTGGCCTCATTTGCGAGGGGAAATGGGTCGTTATTTGAGTACCGGCGAATGGAAGGCACACAGTTAAAAAAACACAGTGTTAATTTAACACATATAGAGTCCTCTGTGACCAAGCACACTCTAGAAGATGTTAAAACGGCTCTCTAAGAGTCTAAATAAACACTGCCTTTCTTTTTTTCTGTGCACTCATATCGTCTATATCAGTGTTTCCCAACTTTTTTTGATTTGCCTCCCTGGTTGGAAACACAGGTCTATATATACAAAGCTGTAACAACTGGACGTCTGGCACCATTTGCGAGAGGAAATGGGTAGTTATTTGAGTACCGGCAAATGGAACTCACTCATATCGTCAATATACCATTTCCTGAGGAGGTATGGAAAAATGGAGGCCTTTGTGTTTTTTTGCGTGTTTTATTCATGGTGGTGAATTATAATAAAGACTCTATTCAGTATTTCTTTCTCCAGGAAATGGCATTTTAAATATCTGCTTCCCCCACACAATGCTTTGCAATTATGTCAGGATGTTTTTTTCTTTTTTTGACAAGCAATAACATATGATTTGTGGGAATTGCAAGAGACGCCTTCAGGTAAAGTTTTCAAAATGCATTTTCTTGTCTTGTCTTTGTCTTGCAACAGTTCATTGAAAAAAAAGAGGACCTTCATTTTTGTCAATTTTATGCCTCAATCCACACTTTTGCTCCTTTATCCTACAAAGCCAAAACACAGCCATTAATGTTGACTAAAGTAAGCCTTTAAACCTCAAGTTTGGTTTAGTTGTCTTGTGACCGCATGTTGCTTTTTCCTGACAAGGCACATTAAAAAAAGTCTACGATACCTACCCTATCTTGGACTGCGCACTGTGCGCAGTATAACAACTTCAAAGGCATTTTTGTCCATGTTCAGTTCACATAGCCACTGCACTTAACTGGAGTCAGGGAATGATGAAAAAGTAATCGAGTAATTATTATGACACCAGTGGCAGAATACAACTAGTCTCAGAGAGATACAGAGATAGAGAGAGATAGAGAGAGAGCAGTCTACCATTCTAACATCTGCATTCTGCATTGACTCACAGAATCAACAGCTAGAACACCACAAGGAGCAATCAATTAAAAAAACGAGCAAGAGTCTCAGGATAAGGGACCACACAAAACTGAGCGCAGTAGTAAAACAACCATCCAGAATACTACTTATATATAGCTCAAATACAACTAGGCCTACTTGTACAATGACAACTTTAAAATGTAATTTTCACACAACATTTTATAAGACTGTATGTATATTGCATACATGTAGCTGTTGGTTATGTGCTTGTTCCCCCAATATAAATATAAATATTGTCATGTGGCTGGGACTTCAATATTCACGTACATACCGTACTGTAAAATATTGAGACATTCAGTAAGACTGCAGTTGTGTTAAGTTATGCGTATACTCTGCATCTGCTGTGAGATTATACCGCTGTGTCCCAGATAGCACGCACATCTATTGATTTTATGCATGTTGCACACATGCTTGCAGCATATAAACATTGCCATGATGCCGGACTACTACAACATTTACATGTACATACTGTAAATACTTTAAGACATTCAGACAATCAGATCATCAGGACTGTAGTTGTGCTGTGACATTTATATCTGCTGCTTATGTGTTGTACACATGCTCGCAGCATATAAACATCACCATGTGGCCGGAAATGTTTTCCCTTTTTAACCCACCCCCCCAACAATATCTACTGGTTATGTGCATGTTGTACACATGCTCAAAGCACATCAACATTGCCATGTGCCTGAAAATCTCTTCTGATCTTAAACTATAGTGCTGTGTGACATGTACATGACAACGCCTTATGGTCCAAATGTGTCCCGTTTTAGAGATACCCCCATGTCAAATCTGCAGTAACTACAATAGCCCATCTAAGGCTTTGAAGCCATTTTTTCCTCAGTTTCACTGTTGGCATGGTTATTGCACCTTTGTAGGGCAGGATAGCCGGGAATTGGTCAGCCTACAGTCCCTGGAGCAATGTGGGGTTAGGTGCTTTGCTCAAGGGCACTTCAGCCATGGATGGAGGCGTAGGGAGAGTTACAGTAAGGGTGAGATTCGACCCAGCAACCCTCTGACCTACAGTCCAACTCCCAAACCATTAAGGGCCGTAGACACACATCGCTACAAGTTACTCGCTCAGCGAATGAAGTCAATAGAATGTCAATGTGCTCCAGCGTGACAAGCAGGCGAGTACTGTACAAGCGATGCGATGTGGGCGGATCCCGAGTCGAAAATATTTTAACTTCGAGCGAGGCGAGTAAGCGAGTAACCAATTGGAATGCAGAGTTCGCTACTTCTCGCCTGTCCATTGGCAGTTAAAGCCACGGGAACTTTCGAGCGAGCGTTCCATGAAAGAGTGGCGAGTAGGCGAGCAAGCGAGAAGCTAGTAATATGTGTGTACGCCGCTTTAGGCTACGGCTGCCAGTATGTTGCATGCACATACTGTATATCTGCTGGTTATGTCCTTGTTGTACACATGCTCTCTGCATATAAACATATGTCATTGTCACGTGGCCAGGAATCTCTGCTACACTGTGAGACACGCAGACAATCTGACTTTCATCAAGACTGCAGTGGTGCTGTGTGACATATGGTGTATCTGCTGGTTATGTACGTGTTGTACACATGCTCTCCGCATATAAACATTGCTGTGTGGCCATGCCGGGCCTGTACAGGCAGAGGAGGTGCTCCACCCCGCTCTGAGTCTGGAGCACTCTGCTCTCCTCTGTCTACTCTTCTACTCTGCTCTCCTCTCTCGTCTCCTCTCTCGTCTCCTCTCCTCTCCTCTCCTCTTCACTACGCTACCCTCTACTTTACTCTCCTCTCTCCTCCTCTCTGCTCTCTACTCCACTCTCTCCTCTCCTCTCCTCTCTCATCTCCTCCCCTCTCTACTCTACTCCGCTCTCCTCTCTATACTCTGCTCTCCTCTCCTCTCTACTCCACTCTCATCTCTTCTCCTTTGCTCTCCTCTCCCATTGCCACTGTCTGTTTTCCTCTCTTCTCCTCCTCTCTCATCTCCTCTCCTCTCTCCTCTCCTCTCTGCTCTCCAATCTCTCCTCTGCTCTGCTCTCCTCTCCTCCCTACTCCACTCATCTCTTCTCCTCTGCTCTCCTCTCCCGTTGCCACTGTCTGTTTTCCTCTCCTCTCTCCTCCTCCCCTCTCTTCTCCTCTCCTGGCTACAGCTGCCGCGGGTTAAGTTACAAGCCTGGAGACGAGCAAACAAAGAGATTAGACAACAAGCGCAGCCCTGACTAAATACCATGGCATAGCGGAGAGGAGGCGCGCACACACACACACGCAGACACACACACATAGTGGAGAGAAGGCGCGCACACACACGCATGCATGCACGCACACACGCGCGCGCACACACGCATGCACGCACGCACACACACACATACACACACACACACAAACACAGACACACACACACGCACACGCTCACACACACACACACACACACACTAGTCCCCCATTCACCCGCCTATGCCCCCCTGACTGCCACCCTCTCCCTCGCCCACTTCCCCCCTCCACCCCCTTCTTGTCGGCTCATCAAAGGTGGGCAAGCACAGAGAGTTAATGCCCTGCAAGAGAGAGAGAGAGGGGTTGGGGGGGTGGGGGGTCAGAGACGAATAGAGGGAGAAGGAGAGAAGGGGGTAGAGAGAGAAGGGGGGTGAGAGAGAGCGAGAGAGAAAGAGAGAGAGACAGAGAGAGAAAGAGAGACAGAGAGAGAGAGAGAGAGAGCGAGAGAGAAAGAGAGAGAGAGAGAGGGTAAGGAGGAGAGTTTGAGAGCGAGAGAGAGAGCGAGAGAGAGAGAGAGAGAGAGAGAGAGAGAGGAGAGAGTAAGGAGAGTTTGAGAGAGAGAGAGAGAGAGAGAGAGAGAGAGAGAAGGGGGGAGAGAGGGAGAGCGAGAGAGAGAAGGAGAGAGAGAGAGAGAGAGAGAGAGAGAGAGAGAGAGAGAGAGAGAGAGAGAGAGAGAGAAAGAGAGAGAGAAGGAGAGAGAGAGCGAGCGAGAGAGAGAGAGAGAGAGAGAGAGAGAGAGAGAGAGAGAGAGAGAGAGAGAGAGCAGCTGCTAGGCTGATCTCATCTTGGCAGCTGTTGTGTCCAGCCTGCTGCAGCACGAGGGGACCTGAAGGGAAAGAGATCACTTGGGCCCCCGTGCTGTGCTGTGCTGTGCCGTTTTGCACTCTGCTGTGCGGCGCTGTGTTGTGCTGTGCTACGTTGTGCAGCACCTAGCTGCACTGTGTTGTGGTGTGCTATGATTTGCTACTGTGCTGTGTTGTGTTGTGTTGTGTTGTGTTGTGTTGTGTTGTGTTGTGTTGTGTTGTGTTGTGCTGTGTTGCACTCTGCTGTGCTGTGCTGCGCTGTGCTGTGCTGTGTTGTGTTGCATTGTGCTGTGCTGTGTTGTACTGTGTTGTGTTGTGTTGCGCTGTGCTGTGTTGTGCTGTGCTGTGTTGCACAGTGCTGTGCTGTGCTGTACTGCGTTGCACTGTGTTGTGTTGCGCTCTGCTGTGCTGTGCTGCATTCTGCTGTGCTGTGCTGTGCTGTGCTGTGCTGTGCTGTGCTGTGCTGTGTTGCATTGTGCTGTGTTGTGGTGTGTTGCACTGTGCTGTGCTGTGCTGTGCTGTGTTGCACTGTGCTGTGCTGTGTTGCACTGTGTTGTGTTGCTCTCTGCCATGCTGTGTTGCATTCTGTTTTATAGTGATGTGCTGTGCTGTGCTATGTTGCACTGTGCTGTGTTGTGTTGTATTGTGCTGTGCTGTGTTGCACAGTGCTGTGCTGTGCTGTGCTGTGTTGCACTCTGCTGTGCTGTGCTGTGCTGTGCTGTGCTGTGCTGTGCTGTGCTGTGCTGTGCTGTGTTATGCTGTGCTGTTTTGCACTCTGCTGTGCTGTGTTGCGCTGTGCTGTGTTGCACTCTGCTGTGCTGTGTTGCACTCTGCTGTGCTGTGTTGCGCTGTGCTGTGTTGCACTCTGCTGTGCTGTGTTGCACTCTGCTGTGCTGTGCTGTGCTGTGCTGTGCTGTGTTGTGTTGCGCTGTGTTGTGGTGTGTTGCACTGTGCTGTGTTGTGCTGTGCTGTGCTGTGCTGTGCTGTGCTGTGCTGTGCTGTGCTGCGTTGCGCTGTGTTGCTCTCTGCCGTGCTGTGCTGCATTCTGCTGTGTTGTGCTGTGCTGTGCCTGTGCTGTGTTGCACTGTGCTGTGCTGTGCTGTGCTGTGCTGTGTTGCGCTGTGCTGTGCTGTGTTGCATTCTGCTGCTTATCTCCATTACTTGAGGTAGAGAGACCAGGGGCCTGTACTACAAAGCTGGCTCAGGAGTAGGGTGACCAGCTGTCCGGACTTCGGCCGGACAACTCTGCCCCTTAACTTTCTAACCTAGCGTCCTCGCGCGCACCCATTGCTTCGACTTGCCGAATCCCCGCCTCCGTGGAGAAAACGGTGAAGTTGGCATTCTAAACTGTAGGCAGAAATCAGGGAACAGCGCTGCCATCTTACCTCAGACTAACTCAGCTGCCAACAACAGTTTTACTTGAATGATTTTCGCATTTCATTACCTCACTCCGATAAAGGAGTCATCAGTACCACTAACTTAATATTGTATCAGAGACAACAGGTTACGACAGACAAATCCTTCCGTTGTTGTCTGTGTAGGCTATTTCATATATTTTTTTTAAATGTATTTTGGGTAGTCATGCATTCGTAGGCCTAATAGCCAACAATTAATTTGATTTACTTTACTCAAAGTTGGTCAGAAGTAGGCTATGTTTATCAGCGGTGTTTTAAGGGAGGCAAACCACTTCTGTCAACCTTTTTTTTTCATGCAGACGCTGGATAACAAACAACACGAGCTCAAAATACAGACAGCGCCCGTGCAGAAAGACGTTTCTTTTCCCTGTTTGTAAAGTTGTTAGAACCCTCGTATCGTTGTAAAGGCATTTAGCGGGCAAACTTAGTTTACTATGCGTTGCCACCAGTGCAGGAAAAAATAGGAAACATACAGTAGACAACAATATATTAAACTTTCATACAGTCAGTTAATGAACTTCATAAAGGGCTATTGCACGGAGATTTCCCCGACATAAGGCGACAGCACTATAGTTAATTCGCTGGGCGAAGTCTGGGGTTATATCTGGAGTAACATGGCGGCCGCAGATATCGGCAACGCGACCGACTGTCAAGGTCTAGTTTGCGTCAATGACGTTGCCTCGCATCTCGAGGCCATAAGCAAAAGGCTAGGAGGAAAGGAAAGACAAAGAGAGGGACACACGGACGTCGTGAACAGGTCGTAAAAACGGACCGATGGCCACCCTATTCAGGAGTGTACCAGGTTAAGTTAAGAGGTAAATCATTTAATAGAAGAGCCTGGAGTCCTAAAGAAATTGCATGTGTTTTAAGCAGCGTGTTTGTGTTTTCAGGCAGGCAGGGCAGACAGAGAGCATCCATAAGCATCTGTCGCCATGGAGCTGTCAAGAGACACAGAATTCCTCACGGTGTTCACAAGGGTCACTGCAGTTACTATACGTGCACACACACACACACACACACACACACACACACACACACACACACACACACACACACACACACACACACACACACACACACACACACACAAACACACGCACGCAAGCAGGGGTTACACACACAAATACAGACACACACACACACACACACACACACACACGAACACGCGCACACACACACACACACGCACACACACACACGCGTGTGCGCGCACACACACGCACACACACACACACACACACACACACACACACACACACACACACACACGCACACACACACACACACACACACACACACTAGGTGTGAAGTCTGCTGGACAAATGGTGGTCTACGGTACCTGTTGCCAAGCCAAGGCCTGTCAATACTGACGCTGCTGTGCAGAAATGCAGTCTGGCCAACCTACAGTTCTCCCCGCTGTTCATTTTCCAGAGAAATCAGGCTCCAACGGAAATCAACTGCTACGCGTACATCATCAAAACAAGTGGTTTGATTTGATTTGCTTATTGATTCAGGCCAGCTGTCACAACCACAGATGAGTGCAATTGATGAGTTTCATTGCAAAATGGCTAAAACATCGTTTACTTTTTTAAACATTTTTTACTTTTGCATTTTATTATGATGGAAATTATTAATTATTAAATTATTAATTATTAATTATTATATGGAAATGACTGGAAATGACTCACACGTCCTTTCATCCATGTGTGAATTTTTGCCATTCAAATATTTTCAGAACATTTCAGAACTTTTTAAACCTATATAAATGCATATTTCAATATAAAGCAATGCAATGCCCAATACAAAATGTAAAAATACAAAATTTCCCAAAATGTCCCAAAAGTCATTTTGCAATGAAGCTCTTCAATTGTACCTTGAACAGCATTCATCTAGTATGATTAGTTTGTTTGTGTTTGTTTGTGCATTCACAAGTTTTTTTAGTAAAGACCAACCAACAGTGGTACAAACACATTGCCCTTTGCAGGCAGCATTTACACATCTTGCTTCTCCTCGAGAGGTGAAAATTAAATGCTATGTCTGTACTGTACTGTGTTCAACATTCAGACACCGTTTATATATACCCGGGTATTTTGATTTAATTTTTTTTTTTTTACGTTTACCAAAATATCTTTGTTCACACAATCTGCAAACCTGCATAAATATGCTGCTGAGAGCTATCATAAATACACCTGTGCACAGTAAGGAGTAGCCATTTTTTGTTTTTAGGAAGATTCGTTTTCAGAGGGAAAACCTCTGTTTGAGTGTGAGTGAAAGGCCCAAACAAAGGGAAAGGTCTTCGTTTATCAAAATGTACAGTATAAACGGCCCCTTACCCTTCTTCTGCCACTGCCTAGCACGCTTCCTCCTCAACTACGCGCCTCTGATAACAGCTGAAGGTCAAGTGCCCACTACAAGGACAAACACGATAACGCTGTTCCGGTATTCAGAGCGCCACATTTGGCTGATTAGCCTGCTCCGTATCTTACAGGGATAATAACGAATAACAACCCGATGTTTGGAAAGCGGAGGGTGCCCTTTTTAAAACAAGATGCCTTCCAAACGACAACATGTTTCAGCTCTTTAAAAGGAATTCGGTAATGGGGCTCACGCAGCAGGGACTCCCTCCACACACACAGATGTATGTAAGACTAAAACACACTGAATCACTCAGTTAAGCTGACCCGACATAAACCTTTTGTTTCAAACAGCAAACCAGATTTGTGGGGTTTTTCTTTTTCTTTTTTTTTTTTTTTTTTACAGAAAATACTATGAAAAGTCATATCAAATGTGTGTAGAACACTGCAAATACACACATCCATCATGAAGGTGCACTGTGTAATATTTTTAGCAGTTATTTTTCAGAATTGATGTTGCCCGTTCAAAAATGATACCTTTTCACGAATACTTTCCACCACCATCAAATTATCATTGTGACTGAGAAAATTGCACTTTTCATACATGTAAAGGTGGATCTTCTCCATGCTCGCCATTTTGAATGTCCAGAAATAGGCATTTTTATTTTTAAAAACTTTCTGTAACTTTGGTCATACTAGTAAATATGTATTATTATTGAGTATACATGTATGTTGATGAAAACATCAAATTTGGCAGTAGGTAGCACAGTTGCAATGGGCAGCATAGTTGCAATACCTACTCTGGCCACCATCCTATATCTAGTAGGACTGGGAGCAACATCTGTGCAACACAACCTTTAAAACCGTCTATTTCGTCTATGCCTATATGTCTATAGACTATCTATCCCTATTATTTACCCTTAATGGTGCTGAAGATGGCTTTTGTCCTCTCCGTGCCTTTTTTTGAGATATGACAATCGAAAACACAGAAACTGAGTTGGGAAAGAGAGAGACGGGGAAGGATCGGCAAAGGACCCAGGCCGGAATGGAACCCGGGTCGCCTGTGTAGCATTGCAGTGCCCTACTGTTTAAGCCACAGCTGTACCATACCAGTAAGGTCTTAATGGATTCATCTAGGTCCTCCTGAACCAAAAAAGAGGAGCCAACAGAGAAAAATATTACATTCGGCTCATTCCTTCTACTACGTAGCACAACATTTCTGCACAATTATAAACATACCAGAGAAGGTTCTGTTACTTGATGCTGTTCTATTACAGTTAGGGCTGGGTATCGCAGCCATGTTCCTGTATCGATTCGATTTCGATTCTTAGGGCTTTGAATCGATTAATCACGATTCAATTCGATTCGATTTGATTCATTCCGAATCGATTCATTCCATTCCCTTCTTGGTGTCGGGATTTCCTCCAAAAGATGCTGTTGCCTACTTTTATATAAAAATGTCAAAGGGCTGTGGCTTGACAGTGTTAACAGATTGCTAATTTGTAATAAGTAGGCCTAGGCCTAATTGACTAATACCTACTGTGTATTTTCCATAGACCTAAATTAAACAAAAAGAAAAAAAAGAAAAAGAACCAAAAGAAAAAAATCGATCTTGTGCCATGTGAATTGATTATTGTGAATTTTAAATGGTATCGATCGATTATCGATTAAATCGATTATTTTACCCAGCCCTAATTACACACACACTTACAGAAAACACAAATCATACCAGGTCATGGGGAAAATAGAAGAAATGGAGAGAAGAGCGATGATGGCAACTTAATCTGACAGTAATGCAGGATGCCTCTGTACTCCTACGCCTATCCTTATGGGTAACTAACTGTACTGACATTTTAGGGGTTAAATTGGGATATGTTTAACATTCCTTTTCCTTTAGTCTCTCATGCTCATGAGGATTAGCATTAGATTAGATTCTGTGTGTGTGTGTGTGTGTGTGTGTGTGTGTGTGTGTGTGTGTGTGTGTGTGTGTGTGTGTGTGTGTGTGTGTGTGTGTGTGTGTGTGTGTCTGTGTGTGTGTGTGTGTGTGTGTATGTGTGTGTGTGTGTGTGTGTGTGTGTGTGTGTGTGTGTGTGTGTGTGTGTGTGTGAGTGTGTGTGTGTGTGTGTGTGTGGTGTGTGTGTGTGTGTGTGTGTGTGTGTGTGTGTGTGTGTGTGTGTGTGTGTGTGTGTGTGTGTGTGTGTGTGTGTGTGTGTGTGTCTGTGTGTGTGTGTGTGTGCGTGTGTGTCTGAGCAGGCATAAGGAGGTACGCCTGGGTCGGGTATGGCTTGAAGAGGGTGGGTGGGGTGTGGAGAGGAGAGGAGAGGAGGAGAGGAGAGAAGAGGGGGTGTCGTGTCACAAGACTCGGAGGGCCGGAGACTAGGAGTGAGAGCTGCAGAGTGGAGAGCGAGAGCGAGCGCTACCAAATTAGGACCTGAGTGATTGGACGGGCCGAGTTGAGACGAGACGAGACGCCGCACTGCGCCGCACTACGCCGCGCCGCTTTCATGCTCACTATTTCCTGAAAATATTCAGGATGAGAAGAAGAGGAAAAAGAAAAGGAAGAAGAGGAAGGAGAAGGAGAAGAAGAAGGAGGAGGAGGAGGAGGAGGAGAAAGAGAAAAGAGAAGAGGGAAGAAAGTAAGGAGGGGGGCCCGGCCAAGGGTTGGGTTTTAAAGACAGGAGAAGAAGAAGAAGAAGAAGAAGAAGAAGAAGAAGAAGAAGAAGAAGAAGAAGAAGAAGAAGAAGAAGAAGAAGAAGAAAATAGCAGGAGGAGGCCAACGAAGAAGGAGAAAAATAAGAAGAAGAGGAAAAAGCAAAAGGAGAAGTTGAAAGAAAGGAGGGGGCCCAACCAAGGGTTGGGCTGGGCTGAAAAGATACTTCTCAGTTCCACTTGAATGCTTTCAAATTAGAACAAGAAAAAGAATGAAGAGCGAAGGAGAGCCTCACTTCACCTCCACTCTCTCTCACAGTCCAGACATTTTCCTTTGGTCAAAACACCCAGGGGAAGACGGCATCAATTTACAGAAAAAGAACAGCCTGATTTTTTTTTAGAGTGTGGGTTTTTGAACATTCTATAAAAAGAATATGTTCTATAACAATGCAAGATTCTAAAATTCCAAATATGGCACTCCGAATTCAATAGAACTTTCAATGTCCAAACATTCCCGTCACACCGGTGTGAGAATACCCAGTTAAAGAAATTAATTAGAAATAGAGGTACAGGCAGGACAAGCAACATTAATGTGTCTCAAGTGCGAATATTCATTTTAACAGCTGCAAATGTCCTTGAATTCCTCACTCCTTTGAGTGCCTCTAATCCTCTTGCAACACCAGTATGCAGAAAATGTTTCTAATCCTGCTGTTCATCAACCCTGCACCTTCATCAGACAGCATATAATAACAAATACAGTAACAAGAACATGCTGCCCAAGTCAGCAACACCCAGACAAACAGGAGATCTCTACACAGTAAAAAAAAAAGAATTTTGTGAAATAAAAATATTGAATATACTGTACTCCTCATTTAATCCCTCACTCAAGATTCATAATATCTCCTATTTTATCCTCAATCTGCCCCCAAAAAAAGATCAATCTGAAAAGTTAATTAAACACCACCCTGAATACTGTTCTTTTTCTCTTTATTTTTTGGAGCGAGCAACGCGCTTCGCCCAGTGTGAACCTGAAGACGCACTGGGCAACACATGCTGTTCACTTCCAAAAATAAAGAGAGAAAGAACAGTATCCAGCGTGCTGTGTTTAATTAACTTTTCATATTGATCAAGTTTTCCTGCCTTACACCTGCACCTGGATAGCCGAAGGGTTGTGCACAAGGACTTTCATGCACACTGCCAAAAAAAAAATTCTATAAAGATGAAATATTATTATGTTCACTGTTTTAACACACCTCACTTAAGATTCCCCATAAAAGACCCCCATTGTTGTCTGGCCCAGGGGCCCATGCTTTCATAATCCATCCCTGGCTATGCAGCACCCACTAGATTACTGCCGCTAACTGGCTTTCCCACAACCCCAAACACTGCTAAAATGACAACAAATGCAGCCCTCTCCAAGCCTGAAAGATACAGATTCTACACACCTCTTTCGTCGTTCCCCTCGCTATCACAAAGTCAGACGGATACGAATTCAACTTTCAATAGTGTCCATAAACACTTCAACCTGCGATGACGTCGGCTGCTACGGGCCACCTCTCCTTCTGCCATGAACTTGCACTCTTTCATTCAAAACCATCCAGGCCACACTCCCTTCCTTGGTCTGAGAGGCCTGCACACAAGCCGTCTATGCACATGCACACAGGAAACATAGTGCACACGCTAAAAACTTATTTTTGACCCTACTCATACATTCTTATCTATACTTATCGATTCTGTTTTATTCTTACCCACTGCTTCTTGTTGTGTGTGTATCTGCTGACCGCTCCAAACAACATGCCATCTCGCTAGACTTTGAAGAGCGACCATAAAACACTTCAACTTTCACGTTTGTGGATGACGCTGGCTGCTCTGCCCTGACCTCTCTCTCTCTCTCTCTCTCTCTCTCTCTCTCTCTCTCTCTCTCTCTCTCTCTCTCTCTCTCTCTCTCTCTTTCATTCACAAGCTGAGGCCGAGGAAAACTCCCTGGTTGCCCTCTCTTTCCTCCTAAACATTACTAGGCCAGAGCTATTTACTCCCTCTCTTCCCCCCCTGTAGCACTACTGGTGCAACTTGTTTTCACGCTGCGCACAAGTTCACAGAATACCAAACACTTGTGTTGACATATTTAGTAACCTGGTACAGGACCCCGGCTAAGGCTCACTCACTTCCTGGAAGATCCAATGACCAGTTGATTCATGATCAGCCATGGGAATGGACACCCCACTAGCAGGCTAGCAGGGGCTTGGTGGTGGAGAGAGAGAACAAGGGTAGGCCCATCCGAAAACCTGTGGTAGGCACGCACTGCCTCCTTACCAGTGGCTACCACTCGGCGCCCTGGCCAGTGGCTTCTATGTAGCGCTCAGTTACAAATGGGGGTCCATTTCATTTTATAATACTAAGGGGGGCGTTGGCAGGTATATGATGAGGTCAAGCACAAGGCATTGACCCTTGCCTACAAAATCATCACAGGAACGGCCCCAGCTTATCTGACGGACCTACTAACGCCTTGTGTTACCGGAAGAGAACTGCGCTCATCCAGCACAAGCTGTCTGGTTCTGCCATCCAGTCGCTCTAGGTACTCTCAGTCAAGATTGTTCTCCGTTGTTGTACCCAAGTGGTGAAACGGTCTCCCAGAGGCAGCAAGACTGAGCACATCTCTTGCAGCCTTCAAGAAACAACTAAAGACCTTCCTCTTTAGAGAGTATCTACTAGACTAATGCTTTAGCTGGCCTAGCCCCAGGGCAGACTCTTGAGATGATGTTTAGTTTAGTTTGTGTGTTTGTGTGTGTGTGTCTTTGTGTGTGTGTACTCGTTATTTACTCTTTATTTACTGTTAAAAAAATTAAAAATATATATAAAAAAACCTAACCCCCCTTGCAACTGCACTTGTTGTTCTGTATATTTTCCTGTGGCCTTGGTATTTGCTTGGGATGTTGGCTATGATTGTGTCCTCTTTTGAAAGTTGTTTTGGTTATAAAGCTTCTGCCAAATGCAATGTAATGTAATGTAATGTAATGTAATGTCAAGGGGGTGTTAGGAGACTTATGATGAGGTCAAGGGGCCGTTTGACCAAAAAAGGTTGAGAACCACTGAACTGAGACTCATCGATGCCGATAAGGGTGTAGTAGATACTGGTGCTGCCGAACCCGCTTTACAGATGCAGTACATCAAAAAAGACCAGACCAGACACTCCCCACATAGCAAATTCAAGTTAAATCCCATATTATTATTATTATTATGGATAAACTGACACTCAGCGATAGGGCAACACAATATATCAAATGCATCGATATCGCAATATCTATTTGCGATGGGTGTATAGCAAAAATGACTAGCATTGCGACATTAAGATTTGCAATAGGTGTATTGCAAAAATTGCTTGATTTTTTATTTTAAAAAAAGGAAAAAAACGTTTAAATATCGGTCTCTGCCATCATGATATCGAGTATCCTCATTTTTCCTGGTATGAAGCAGCTCTACTCACCGATGACGATGAGCGTGTAGTTGATGCTGATGCTGCCGAACCCGTTGGTGGCTTTGCAGATGAAGGTCCCGGCGTCCTCCGCCTCCACCTCCTTGATCTTGAGGGCGTGCTGCAGGACGCGGAACCGCATCCAGCCGCTGTGGATGTTGCGGCCGTCTTTAGTCCACATGATGAGGGGCGGCGGGTCGCCCTCCACGGGGCACAGCAGCTTCATGGTGCGACCCACGCGCACCGTCTGCCGGTGGACCACCTTCTCTGCCACCCGCGGCGGACCTGCGGAGGGAGGGAGGGGCGGACAAAGAAGTGGTGAGAATGACTGTTTTGTTATTGTGACGTACAGCATGTTGCATGGTTAACATGGTGCGACCCACGCGCACCGTCTGCCGGTGGACCATCTTCTCCGCCACCCGTGGCGGACCTGAGGAGGGAGAGAGGGAAGGAGAGAGGGCGGGAGGGACAGAGAAGAGGTGAGAGTTAAGTGGGGACTGATTTGTCATTGTGACGTACAGCATGCGGCATGGTTAGCATGGTACGACCCACAAGCACCGTCTGGAGGTGGACCTATAGTGACGGACACACATACGGGATACATGAGGAAAGAGGTCAAAACTGTTACTAACAGTGGACCTGAGGAGGGACAGACAAGAGGTGAGAAAGGCAAGTTAGATGCATCTAGTCTCGATGGACTGTCACTCTTTGCTGAAAACACTCAATTACATCATTACGACATTGCTATGACAATGCGAAGGAGTGTTAGGTGACCGATTAAGACTTGCTCATTTCCATTTTGGTGACAATGTTGTTATAAAAGAAGGAGTAGAGTGACAGGTTAGTCACATTGCGATAGAGGAAGAGCTAAAGAGAATGAGTGATGGAGGTACTCATGGCATGAAAAGAAGGCCTGTGAAACTCTGAGTAATGTGACGGTTTTGTCATTGTGGCGTGCAGCGTGCTGTATGGTTAACACGGGCACTGCCCTGGCGCTAATGGAGGGGCACTCCTCTGCTACGCACCCGACCCCGGGTGCGATTCCAGTCTGGGCACTTTGTCGATCCTTCCCAGTCTCTCTCTCCCAGCTCGCTTCCTGTCACAACCTGCACTGTCCTGTCTCACAAAAAAAAAATATATAGGCTTGAAAACGCCCCAAAAAATACTTTAAAAAAAAAGACTGCCGACCGGTGCACCACTATCTCTACCAGCTGTGGGGGACCTAGTGAGGGAAGGACGGGACATATTAAAGCAAGATTCCAGAACCTCATGCAGAGGCAATTCTAGAGTGAGTACGGACCCCAAGCAAAAGTTCAAAAGAATGAACATCACCAGAACTGTAGTTTAAAGTCTTAGCTGTTATTCACCACCGATAGAAGTGTTTCTCAACGGGGGTTGTGCTGCCCCCCAGGGGGCATTGGGGAGCTCTAGGGGGGAGTTGAGAAGGGTACAGTTGAGAGGGGGCAGTGCTTAGTTGCCATTGGGGGTCATTAGTCTATTTATTTTTTTAATACAAAGGGGGGTGTTGGTAGGCTTATAATGAAGTCAAGGGGGCATTGGGAGGCTTATTTTGACAAAGTTTTTGGTGAGGGCCCGCACACCTCGAATGTTTCTTTTTTAGCAGGTGCAGCTTTTCAAGGTACTCCAGTCTTCGTTTAACTCAAGGAAGAGCGCGACACTGCTTCTTCACAATTCACCACTTTTTTCTTTTTCTTTTTGTGCTTTATTGGGAGGCTTACCATGAGGTCCAGGGGGGTTGGTTGGGTTGAGAAGCAATGATCTATAGCCCTGGGGGGCCCAAAGGGGCTGTCTTCCGTGCCTAGCCTGATGACAAGATGCACCCTCTGTCACCATGATCCACACATATAGTAATTGGGGTTTACTGTATGATGAAGTCAAGGGGGCTTTGGGAGGCTTAGGATGAGGTCCAGTTGGGTTGAGAAGCACTGATCTACAGCCTTGAGGGCCCTAAGGGGCTGCCTGCCTAGCCTGATGACAAGATGCACCCGCTTGTCATCATGGGCCACCCAGACATATAGTAGTTGGGACTCGGGTAATTTAGTCACCTCATCCCCCAATACCACACTCCTGCTGCTGCTGCTGCTAGTCCAGGTATTTACTAGGCCAGCTACCAGGGCCAAACAAATGGGGAACACATAAAAACGAACAAATGCCTCCTTTAGTATAGTAGCCTACTTCTTGCCATTGTTTATATAAAGGGCAAATGGAAAAAGGAGGACAGGAAACTGCGGGTCCCATTTAAGCAATTAAAGCAACACTAAGCAACGTTTGGTTGGTTGTCTCTCATATGGGCCTTGAACTGACTGGCTGTACAACAAAGACTACCCATGATTGCCAACCAGGCACAAGCCAACTTGCAGGTCTTAATTTCCTCTGCAGACTACGTGCTGCCAACATAATTGTCATTTGAAGGAGAGGGAGAGTCAGCAGAGCATCTCAGATGGATTTATTTTCTGTTTTTTGTTTAGAGCAGAGCAGAGCAACGTTAGCACTTCTTCATCAGCGCCATAAAGAGTACTCATTTACAAAGAAATAAGCTTAAGTCAAAGGAGTAACAAAGAAGTACAAACTATCTCATTGATAAACTTAAATATTGCATGGTGCACTGTTAAGTCTGTAAAGCAATATGCACAAATCATCTTACTGATGAACTTAAATATATGGGAAAATGTATGTCCAGCTGTGGCCTAGTGCTTTAGGAGTTGGTCTTTCAATCCGGAGGTTGTATGTTCCTATCCCACCTGACCTCTCCCTCCCTACACCTTACTCCAGGGACTGTAACCAATACCCTGAAAAGTAGTAACTGTAAGTTGCTTTGGATAAAAGCGTCAGCTAAGTGAATGTAAAAATATTGCATAGTGTGCCTTTAAGTTCGCCCAGCTGTCCACTTCCCCCTGTGCTGAGCTCTGCTGCTGTTTGCGTGGCCTGGAAGTAACGACTTGGCATATTGATGAATGAGGGCCTAAAAAGTATGAAGAGAAAATCTGCCATAGGCTTAGCCTTGGAATTTCTCTCATTCTAAAACTCTCTCTCTCTCTCTCTCTCTCTCTCTCTCTCTCTCTCTCCCTCCTGCTCTCCCTCTCTCCTCTTCAGCTGCCTTTCTCATCAGCTCGCAATCCCATGTTAAAAATCTCACACAGATTGAAATCTCATTCTCCCTCGTTGCAGCCCAGAGACCTGAACTACACACACACTGCACACAGCACAGCAAGGGCCGGTTCGAGGTATTTGTGGGGCCGTAGGCAAAGACAGACTTGCTGCCCCCCCCCCCCCCAATTCTTCTCTTCACGCTACACGTATTGGGTAAAGGCCACCTCAAAAATATTTTGATAGCAGTTTCATGGCAGTTTTTGGTCGTTGAATGTAGTGAGCTACCCCCATGCTCACAAGGTTCTATACAGCACTTTGCCAGGGGGTCGGGGTATTGGCCTAGGCGCCCTAGGGCCCTAGGGCGAGAGGGTGGGCCCTACTGAGGGCCCTAGGCGATTACCTAGTTAGCTATCCCTGGTTGTGACAGGCCTGAGCTCAGCTCCTGCTCCTGCTCCTGCTCCAGCTCCAGCTCCACTCCGCACGCCCACTCTTTACCCAGATTTACGAGTCCAGCCTTCTGCTTTTCAGCCCTCCCTCCCATTTGCGTTTAAAACCCCTTCTGCTGCTGGGCCAAAGGTCTGACCAGCAGCTACGTATGCTACCTCTGAGCTGCCTGACTGCCTGCCCAGCCAACCATGCTTAACTCATTGCTACACTCTCAGCTACTTGCTAATACATTTATTGAAGAAGGACAGATATAGTTAAAAGGAAATAACAGCATACAGTACTACACGGGTCAATGGGGTTTCAGTATAGTGTCAGGATAGTGCAACCACCACAGCTAATTTCACTATTGTATGGATTAAATCTTTTTTGTTTTTGTTTTAAAGGAGGTTTTTGTTGTTTTTATTGGATTATCTGAGAAGAATTTCATTGCAATACCTTAATGACCGACAATTACTAATTAATTTATGGGCCTTAGCTGTGGTTGTACTACCTGACGTCTGTGCAAAAAAAAAAACGCACGTGCACACACACACACACACACACACACACACACACACACACACACACAGTTATTATTACCACTACAATTACTATTACTACTACTAGTGAGCATGGAAGCAGGGGACCTCCCTTGATTCAGTGTTTAAAAGTTGAACTCAATGCCAGCTACAGGACAATGGCCTAGACACAGTATATGGAAGCAACAGAGTACACACAGTAGGGCTGGGCAGTATACCATTAAAAAAAACGTGATAACGGTTTTCACCTACACAAGGTTCACTTTTTGATGAGAGAAGGGTTTTTTTAAGGTTTTATTCCAAAAAGTGATTAAAATAGAAATGGAGATTAATTCAAATTCAGGATTTTATCTTTTCTTTTCTTCAGAAACATTGAGATGTGGGGAAAAATTGCTGCTTATAAAAAAAACAAAAATTAATGTGCATAACTGTGATATGCATTTTTTCCAGAACTGCCCGGCCCTAATACGCAGTAATGAAATTCTAGGTTAAGTGAGTTGTGGGGGAGCAGACAGATTTATCTCTGCATTGTTGCATAGGTTTTTTTTAAAGTCTGCTAAATCAAGAGAATGTTTCAGCTTTTTTAAGTCTAACTCAAGAAAATGAGAGCTACCAGAACTGCTTCTACTACTAATCCTACTACGACTAGGCTGCTACTAACACTACCACCAACACCACCACCACCACTACTACTACAACTACTACTACTTAATACAATGACAATGCAGCAGAACACACGCACGCACGCACGCACGCACGCACACGCACACACACACACACACACACACACACACACACACACACACACACACACACACACACACACACACACACACACACACACACACACAGCATCTGTAAATCTGTTTCTGCCGGCTCTGCAGCACTCAGCATTGTTTACATTTGAAAAAAAGTTTAACTCACAGGAATGAAAGCAGCCGGGGGGTGATATGCCTGTATTGTCTAAGAGGAGAGGCATCTGCACCAGTGACACTAGCTGTCTCTGCTAGATCTGTCGTAGCCACAATAACCAGTGGTTCAGATTTTAAAAGTTCATCTCAAAGGAGTTACAGCAGCATATCATCACTGTCCAGCAGAACTCCACGTTCTATCATTTCTTTTTATTCTTTCTTTATTTACAAATATAAATCAGTACTATTGGTCAGTCTCCATGAGAATCACTCACCGGCCACTTCATTAGGAACACCTCTCTAGTGCTGTCTTGAACCCCTTTTGCCTTCAGAACTGCCTTAACTGCCTGCAACAATACTCGGGTAGGCGGTGGCATTCCAACAAAGATAAATTGGTGCTAATTGGCCCAAATTGTGCCAAGAAAACATTCTTATTCTATTATATCTCCAGCCTGAAACATATTCGCCAGATTCTTATCCACAATCAAATAATACAGATAGTACACATAAAAACACACACATGAGGACAGACCAGTACAACGTATTACTTTTCCACGTCTACTTTGCACAATTAACGGCTAGGGCATTGAGCGGGGGGCAGCAATTAGATTATTCTCTATACTTAAGAATGCCCCATGATTCGATACGATTCGATTCGATACGATACGATACGATTCGATTCAATCAACGGCCGTAGGATCGATGCATCAATAAATGAAGAGTTCAGATGCAAAACCCCCTAACTCCATTTCTGAAGACCTGCACTTCTATATTTTTGGAGAACCCCGTTGTTGGTTTGGTTTACATTCATGTACTTGATAATACATATAAATAGTTATATTACATAAATAAAATAAAAACATATGCAATTTGTATAGCTTTGTATTAAATAAAAATAAATTAAGATTATTTTCTGAAATGGCACTTAGGGGGTTTTGCATCTGAACTCTTCAAATATTGATTATTATTTACACACCTTGCTCTAAATCAGTGGTTCTTAACCTTTTTTCTGAACGCACCCCCTTAGCTGTTCCCAAGACAAGCCTTGCACCCCCATCCCAAATGTCTACACGTGTATACGCACCAAAAAAATGATTTAAGTGATTAATTACAATGATTCTTACTTCAGACATTAACCAATACTTAAATGAATTTACATGGGGACGAAAACATTTTTAAATTTGATCTTAATTTGGCCTAATTATAATGTTTGGAAGCAGAATTTTGGTCACAACCTCAACACAAACAAAATTCCGCGCACCCCCTGAAATCTCTGGCGCACCCCCAGGGGGTGCCCGCACCCCAGGTTAAGAACCACTGCTCTAAATTAACTTTTTCACCAACAGCCAAAATGGCCAGTAGTAGATGTTAATCTTACTAGCAAAACACACACTCACTCGGGTCAAAGTGGATAATACGTTGGTCTTTTCTTTCAGCCAACCAGAAATTTCACCAGCATTTGGTTGGCTGGCTGGTGTTAATTTAGAACCCTGCTCCTCACACATGACCCAAAACTTCCCTGGCAAATACCACCCTAACACACCCTAACTAACACATTTCCTGAGCATGGCAAACAGTACTCCGGCTGCTACTGTAAACTAATCTCAAGATTCAAGATTCAAGATTCAAGATTTGTTTATTATGTCTTATTATAGGTTTGAAGTCTATAAAGAGTAAAAATTGTTGGTTTTTTGTGTCCTCAAAAAATATTTAAAAATAAAAATAAAAAAGAGGGGGGGGGGTGCAAAGAAAGTGCCTTGTTGTCTTCAGCATGAATTCAGTAATCTAACTGCTTTCAGTAATCTAACTGCTTGCAATAATACACTGTGGCAATGGGGGAAGGTTTGAGTAGGCCCATTTACATTTCCCCAACGGATCAGCAAAGTAGTATGAATTCATTCTAGACATTCTACTTACCTCTTTGGGCAACCCCCACCTTCACTAGACCCCACTTCCTGTGGGAAACACTGCACTGGCTATACTAAAATCTAAACTTACACTCATGCATACCAATGGGGAAAGGAGTTAGTCTGACTTGACCTTGTCCAATGCTGCTGTCTTCTTTAGCAATGCAGTTGCTAGCTGCTTGTTGATAGAAAACAACAAACATATACCACCAAGAAACGACTATGCTTTACAAGCAATACACATATGGGCAATACAAGGCTATTGGAACTACATTAACTACTTTAAAAAGTAGTAATCGTGCTCTGTAGTCTCTGCATATGGGCAATGGACCCATGACTGAAATCGTAGTGAGGTGGAGTAGATTTTGGTTTGATAACATGACCAAATAACATGAATAACTCCAGGTATATACTTCATAGCATTGATAGTCAATGGGCGGCTCCAACAAAATAGAACTCGTCTCTAATCGCTAGCCGACATCCGCAAATGTCCGCCGACATCGGCGCCAGTGTACGGGGTTCTGTTGAAAACAATGGAATCGAACTTTTGCGGAGCAGTGCTGAGCACTTTGTTGGAGTCGATGTGCGCAGGCCCTAACTCGGTCAGCCACCAACTTAACTAGCACATTTCATGTGGGAAACAAAGCACGGGGTCTCTAAAATCTAAACTACTACACTAATGGACAGGAATGGAATAAAGCACTACAGAAGTTTCAGAAGTTTAAGTTTCACGTCTCCTTTAGCACTTGAGAAAAATAACTCCGTACTATACTCACAACTATTGCAACTACTTCCAAAAACCTTAAAGGGGTATGCCACTATTTTGGGGCTTAATACAGTTCAAATCGTTGGCCAGGGTTTAAGACAAGTTAAAAGAGGGAGTATGTCGCTAAGCTAGTGAAAGTCAATAGATCCGTGTAGCATGTAGCGTGCTACACGGATCTATTGACTTTCACTAGCTTAGCGACATACTCCCTCTTTTAACTTGTCTTAAAGCAAGACAACGCTTAACATGAAAAATAAGACACTTTACCACCTAACCCCAGCCAACGATTTTTACTGTATTAAGCCCCAAAATAGTGGCATACCCCTTTAATCATCAGCATAGGCAAAGTCTCACAGCTAAACGGTTATGTGCATGGGGGCTCCACAGTCTGCATGGGTGCAGTGAGGTGGTAGTAGTGCAGTCAGTGTAGTGCAGTGAGCTGGTGTGGTGTATGCAACAATAATAGCCAACCTAATAGCCAAACTAATGGATACAAATGGGGGAAAGTACTAGAATCAGTAGTTACAGTCTCACATCTCCATCCGTTAGCACTGTAGCAATGTCTAATAGTTGATACAGTCGTTGTGTTAGTGAACAAAGGGGCTCCACAGTGTGCATGAGTGCACAGCACCAGTGGCTACAATAGGAGTGTGTTGAGCTGAGGGGGAAGATTGTGTAAATGGATCAACAAAATAATATGAACTCCAGGCATACTTCCCACCTACCTTCCCCGCTACCCCCACTTTAACTAGCACATTTTCTCTGGGTAACACTGGTTGCTCAGGTCAAACCCTAAATGCTAAAATGAATGGATACCAATGAGGAAAAGGGCTAGTTTTTCAGTAGTAACAATTGCACCTCTCCGTCTGTTAGCACTGTAACAATGTCTAATAGTTGATACAGTCTGTGTGCACATAGGGGCTCCCCAGTGCACATGAGTGCACTGGACCAGTGGCTGCAATAGTGTGTTGAGGTGAGGGTAGCAGAGTAAATGGGGAGTGGGGGTGGAGGTGGGGGTGGGGGTGCAGTGAACGGATCAAGTTGACACGGCCGGCAGTCAGCAGATTCCACAGACTTTAATGTTCGCTACGCTGTTTTCTCTCAAGCGAAGTGTGGACCGTGGGAGTAGATGTCAGAACAGTTAAGTTAGTTCAGGCAGTGAGAGAGGGGGGGGGAGAGAGAGAGAGAGAGAGAGAGAGAGAGAGAGAGAGAGATGTGTAGCATAAAGACAACATACAAGAGACTTTCATTTCCAAACAATTAGCGGCTGTGTGAAAAGAATTATGTTGAAAGCAACTGGACTGGACATAGGACTAGGACCTTGTCCCTTATGGTTGCTTGTAACGGTAGCCTAACTCTTGACTAACATGGTCTAAATGCATGGCTAACAAAAATATCAAAAGAATAGTTAATTAACACTTATTGTGTGGTAGGCTATGGACGATAGGAACAAACCATTAATACAAATAAATAAAGGTAATAAAGGTTTTTTTTTAAGTCACAACAAAAATGCATATCTTTTCCTTGTCTAGGTGGGAGGGTATTTTTTGCTGTCAAGACAGCCACCTCTTAACTGTACCGTAAAGTGGCAAGGGAAACCTTGGAGATAACACAGGGATAGGGACAGATGGGAGATGGGTCTCTAAAATCTGGCAGAAACCTGGTAAAAAGGGGAGTGTTGGCAGACCTGGCTTAGGCTGTCAACACACTGCAACCTTTTAGCAGCAGCAGCAGCAGCAGCATGTTTGGCTTACTGAGGCTACTTGCAATGCAGGGAGCACACACACTAGCGAAGTATTTCACAGTTGTGTGAAAGAATAACGAAGAAAACGCAACTGGCAGAAAACTCTCACCATCACCCATCCAACACTTTTTAGCTAGTCTCAATAGCCTAGGCACACAGTAAATGTCGCAGTTTAGACATTATAAGAGCGTCAGATTTGACTCTCTAAATTACAGTTTCTCAACAGGGGTGCCACAGTTCTCCAGGGAGCGTCAGGGAGCACAAGGTGTTGACAAGACTCTCGTCTTCTGTGACTAGTTCTACTGCATTAATGCCTGAGCTGGAGTTTCTCTAAGTCATGTTGGGTAGGTGTGTGTACTCTACTTAACACAGTGCTAATGTACTGTACTTAAAAACATGAAACAAAACAACCACTAACTCCTATTCTTGTTCTGTATTTTTCCTGCGCACTTTGTTTCTGCAAGTGATGCATGCTATGAGTGCGTTCTCGATTGTAAGTCGCTTTGGATAAAAGCGTCCGCCACATGTGATGCAAAATAGGCCACTCTACTGTATGACTGACAGCTTGTCTAGTGTGTCAGCACTCCAGAAACCAATACCTTAGGAGAGGGCTCCCTGATATAGTACTGTACTGTAGTGCACGCACACATGCACGCACGCACGCTCGCACGCACGCACGCACACGCACACCCGCACCCGCACACACACACCCACCCACCCACCCACCGACACACACACACACACACCCACACGCACACACACTCACACACACACACACACACACACACACACACACACACGCACACGCACACCCGCACCCGCACACACACACCCACACAAACACTGTAGCCTACTGCAGATCTCTAGCCTGTAGTCTCCAGCCTACTGAAGTAAACAGGGCCACATTGTAACTGAGTGACAGCCTTAGATAGCGCTATTTGGTCAACACTACCATACGGTACTCCTTGCTCCAAAACAACTGACAGAAAACACTCACCATCACCAGAGATGTCAAAGTTAAAGTAAAAGTGAAAGTAAATTTATGGTCTAAGTACAACACTTTCACATAGCTGTTACACCTGTTACTACATTCTACCTAATGAGGTAGATCGACTGTATTGTTACTGAAAAACACTAAAAACCTAACAAGGATACACCACAAATTTGATCGAACCAGGGCAGATTTAGGCCATCGTAAGGCAAGTACACAGGTCTACTGGTTAGTCAGTTAAGTTAACTGGAAGGAAACAGTTTTTTGTTGTTGTGTTACTTTTATTTTAGCCCCATAAAGCACACCAGTGGAACGCTGTAGTAGACATTGAAAAGTTAACTAATATAGTACTAGATTACTATGACATAACATAAGGCATTTAGTAAAGCACTACAAATTGGTCATTACCACCATTATTACCTGATAACAGGTAGTTTATAATGCTGCGCCTTAAAACTTTGGACATCTCTGACCACCATCAGAGATGTTTTTTTTTTTTACTTCAGCTAGTTTCAACAGGCACACAGTAAATGTTATTAGTCCAACAGTAATAAACACGGCAGGTTAGTTTGGCCAGTACTCCCTACTCCAGATCAGGACTGGACAGGACAGTGGAGGGGAGGTTAACGTAACATAACGCAACGCTATGGGGTTAATATTTGACAGCGACTGCCTCCAGTGCACTGATAGTGGGACAAACAGAGAGCGTTGCCGTTCTGGTCCCCAACCTAATCTAGTCAACACAACACACTTGGCCACTTGGTCCCGTGCTGATTGCGGAGAGCGGGGCTGACTGCTGGCTGCTGCTGGCATGGCACCTGCCTGTCTCTGGCCTTATCTCGTATAAACATCAGGACAGGAGGACCAGTCTTTTGTCTGCTGCTAGGCCACAAGCACAACCACAACCAAAAGCAAATACATTTACACAGTATACTATCTTGCGGTGTTCAGTCTTAAGGACCAGTCTTTAGGTTAGCCTACTAGGCCAGTACTTCCAAACATTTTCTGTCCTGCGTACCCCCTCAGCATTTATTCGTTATGCTTTATTCTTTATTTATTAATGTAAGCGAATACATAAACACAGTCTATCTTGCGTGGTCTGTGTTAATTCAACAGAACACATAGAGAAGGATCAAGTGCACTTCACAGAAGAGTGTTACATTCATTTTTTAATTGTGTAAATTGTGTTATTCTGTATTTAAAAGGGTAGAATTAACACTGCAAGATTTTCCCTTTGGTAGGCTATATGGAATTATACCAGTCTGTGATGTTAGTAAATGAGAATATAACTGAAAAGGCTGACTGTACCGCACATTTTTAAAAGAAAAGCTTTGCAATATGCTATTTAGAGTGAAAGGATGCATCAAAATGATGTAGATTAGCCAGTTCATTAGCTAGTTTTTTTTTAAAAATTACTATTATTTTTGTAGAGTCATGTGTTGTGTGTTATGCGACAGCTATGTGTAACTTATGTCCAAGACAAATTTCCCTCAGGACGAATAAAAAGAATCTTGAATCTCAAATCTTGAACAACTAGGCTCTTTCTCAGACATTCAACCAAGTAACGCCTTAGTAGCTGCCATGCCTAGAATAAAGCCGAGAAAATACATGTAGGAATGGGCGAGTGTCAACTTACCCTCAACAGCCAACTCAAACCTCAGACTTCCTAAAGCTTTTGGCGCCTGCCTGTTTTCCTGGAAACCCTAAAAATAATCTCATTTAATACTTTCTAAACTTTGCAAATTTAGACTCAAAATTGCATTAGTTTTTTCTCTCTTCATTCTAGAGAGAGTTTGGCTAGACAAGTGCCCCCCCTTCTATAGCCCTTACATACACATACGCACGCACACAGACACAGACACAGACACAGACACAGACACACACACACACACACACACACACACACACACACACACACACACACACACACACACACACACACACACACGCCGTCTGACACGGTCCATCTCCTGACAACCATGTCTGTGATGACATCCTGTTTACCTTAGCAACCAGCGTGGCATACCCTGGAAACCATAGTAACCGCAAGAGGAATTAACATGCTTTTGGGGCCTTTTTACGAATTTGTAATGGATTAATTGCGTTTTACTGAATCCTTAGTGTGGTCCAGCCTAAGGCTCTTCTCTAATCTCTTGTATCCCATGTGTCAAATTAAAGTTACACACACACACACACACACACACACACACACACACACACACACACACACACACACACGCGCACACACACACACACACACACACACACACACACACACACACACACAGAAGAGTTTAGTGCTAAGTAGGGCTGGGCGGTTTTGGAAAAAATGAGCATCACGGTTTTCTTGATGAAAATTGACATCACGGTTTTCTGCACGGTTTTTTGATAAGCGGCGATTTCCCCCCAAATCTTAATCTTTCGGACGAAAAAAAAACTGAAATTAAATTTAAAAATGAGATACAATCATGAATTTAAATTAATCTCCATTTCTATTTTATCACTTTTTCATTTCAATATTTTTATATTTTATAGTTTATATTTCCCTACCCAAGACTTTAAGTTCCCTTTCAAGTAAAAAGGGTTAATAAATTATTATAAGCAGCTGTTTTTGGCTTTTTTCCCCAAGACAGCCCAAAACTGCATATTTGTTCTACACCTGGCAACACTACTTGCTTAGTTCTCGTTGTACACCTGGCAACATTGATCACTACGACCGCATGTTGCGCAGCGCAGCGCGAGTAAACACAGTGGGACAGAAACGGAACAGACTGAAGAGACACGAAAACAAACGGATTTACTTGACATTGTGTGAATATTTTCTTTGAATTAAAGGCCAAATATAACGTATAATGTATTTTGTCAGGTAGTTTGTGTCATATGGCGATGTATTTCGCTCCTATTTTGCTCCCAAATCATTTCAAACAGCAATGTAGCAATGTATCTTGTCTGCCCATTGCATTTTGCAAGCTAAATTAGCCTCAATGGCAAAACTCATATGCAGCCTTAACAGCAGTCCTGCACACGCAGTTGGGATGGTAATGAAATACAGTTAAGGATCTGAGAACTGTTGTAGCCTATTAGAATAGCCTTTTATTTAACTTTGTGAGATCAAATGTAAGCTAAGTTGATTTAAATGTTCATCATGATTCATCCATGCCATGTGGGTTCTTCATTAGGCTATGCTTCACTTTCACCAGCTTCTTCAGTGTGATTAACCAATTATTTGTATTGCTTCAATCAACATCTTAAATTCTGTAGACATTCCCTAGTAGAAAAGCAACAGTGGACTTGGAGTTGAAATGAAGTGTGACACCAAGTATGAAGTTCACGCACATATATGAACAACAACAACAAAACCGTCTCTCATCAAAAAGAGAACCTTGTGTAGGTGAAACCGAGATCACGGTTTTTTAACCGTAAACCGCCCAGCTCTAGTGGTAAGCAACATGGGCTTCTTTTCTGGAGCATTTTTTTTTAATGCAGACATCTTTCACACTTCATTTCTCATTTCTCTGTGTCACCCTCCTTGCTGTCTGATTTACCCGTTCAGTGTTTCCCAAACATAGTCTATTCTGTGGTGCTGTGAAGACAATTTCTCTCTTTCCCAAACTCACTTCAACAAGACGTTCAGCTGACTTAGTGCACTGACTAAAGTGACCTGAATGAATGGAAATCTTCATGGACACTGCATGCGCTGAAACTGACAAGAGATCATCAGGAGCACATATAGATGACGTTTACATATTGTACCTTTAAAGGGACACTGTGCAGGAAATGGTCAAAAAAGGTACTGCAACTATGCTGCTCATTGAAACTAGGCTCCCTATTGCCAAATTTGATCTTTACATGAAAGTTTACTGAGTAATAAACACAAATTTTCTAGTATGGTCCAAGTACAGTCTTTTTTGCAGCTAAAATGGCTGTTTTTGGAAATTCAAAATGGCGGACCATGGAGAAGATCCCCCTTTTCATGTATGAAAAGTGCAATTTTTCCAGTCATAATGAATACTTAGAATTTGATGCTGGTGGTAAGTATTCATGAAAAAGGTAACATCAGTGAATGGGTAGCATGCTAAAAACTACAACTAAAAATCTCACACAGTGTCCCTTTAAGTCATTTAATCAATGTAACAAACTAACTAATGAGGTCAAGTGGGCATTGGGAGTCTTACGATGAGGTACAGGGGGCGTTTATTCAAAAAAGGTTGAGAACCACTGAACCAGAGTCATCCCATCTACAGCACCATGACAAGTCCAGCTGCTCCCTCCCTCACCCTCCCTCCCTGCCTGACTGCTAAGTCCCTGTCAAGAGTGTTGTTTGCCAGTTACTCACTCACCAGACGGCTTGGTCAAATAAAGACAGCAGCAACAAATCTGGCAAAGGTTGACAAAGAATAACAAACTGGGCGAGAAAGATGTCACCTTAAAAATTAAACAAATCTACATTGTCAGAAGACAGCACGGAATAACAAAGACGGCATGCCATGGAGACTGAAAGAGGTTGACCAATAAATAAACAAAATGTTGCAATGAGACAGCAAAGTGACTGACAAAGGATGGCCAAAAAATAAACATACGCCTAGATAAAATTCAGGAAGTAGCTTAGTAAGATGAGACACTGACGAAGGCAACAGCCGAAACGTTTGTCTACACTTCTGCTGCTATGTAAATAATAAAAAATAAAAAAGAAGAAAAGAAGAACCTGAGTGCGATCCACTTTTTCACCTTCCAAAAAATAAACATAGAAACGATGCCAGCTAAAACAAATGTTGAAAGAAGATAGCAACAGACAGCAACGAGACTGACCAGGGCTGACCAAAAAATAAACGGAGAGAAGATGCCAAGATGCTAAAAGAGAGCATCATCAGAAATCAGCAACGACTAAATCAGACAGCAAGAAGACTGACACAGGTTGACCAAAAAAAAAGCAGACAGATGTTATAGCATAAAAATCTCAACGGTTGTTGTTGAGACAAAAAAGATTCAGAATATTAACCGAAACGTAGCAAATGAGGTGAGGAAGATGGCAGTTTAACAAATACACATAAACCAATGTTGTGAAAACTCTAATTGCATTGTGTGGTGCCACGGGCAAAAAAAATGGGCCATTGCAAGTGTAAGTTAATGAGTGTACCCCTGTTGACATGTACTGTATGTGTACAGCTGTTGGTCAATTTGTGCACTTGGTTTTTCATTCTGTGGTGCTGCACCACATAATAGGCTATGTACTGTACGGGAAACACTGAAAGAGTAAATCAGACATCAAGGAGGTTGACACAGAGATATGAGAAATGAAATGAAATGAAATGTGAAAGATGTCTGCCTTAAAAAACAAAACAAACAAATGTTGTTGAGACAGCAAAAAAAGATCCACAGTGTTGATTCAGAATATAACATATGAGTTGAGAGGCATTTCAGTTTTACCCCAAAAAAGGCAATTGTTGTGAAAGGTAAAGGTTGCTTATTATGGTAGCCAGCTAAGGAGGCATTCGGTGAAAATGGCTGTGCACAATTGGAAGCAAAGAGATTCAAAATGTTGACCAACCCCAACCCAACCCCACCAACCCCACACACACCAAAAAAAAACACCACACACATACAGTATACACACACACACACACACAAACAATAAGGTGAGAAGTATGTCAGCTTCACCGAAAAAAATGTTGTGAAAGGTAAAGGGTTGCTTATTATGGTAGTGGGCTAAGGAAGCATGCGGTGAAAATGGCTGTGCAGAACTGATGTGTTATTGTTAGCCCACTGTGGCAGGGTCAAGCATGTGACCCCCGCGCTGCCCTCTTGCAGCCTGGAGTCCCCTGAGCACTGCTGCCTGCCTGGCTGGCTGGCTGACTGGCTGGCTGACTGGCTGGCTGACTGACGACTGCTGCAGTACACACACACACACACACACACACACACACACACACACACACACACACACACACACACACACACACACACACACACACACACACACACGCACGCGCACACACATACACACACACGCGCACACGCACGCACGCACGCGCACACGCAACACACACACACACACATGACTGCTGAGTGGCTCAGTCTGAGCTGAGCTGGGGGTCACTGACCAAAGCATACACACACGGACAAACGCACAAACGCACAAACACACACACATACACACTGACACACACACACACACACACACACACACACACACACACACACACACACACACAGACGACTGCTGAGTGGCTCAGTCTGAGCTGAGCTGGGGGTCACTGACCAAAGCATACACACATGGACGTGGAAACGCATGCACACACACACACACAAGCATACACACACACATACATACACACACACAGAAAGACACACACACATACATACACACACACAGAAAGACACACGCGCGCGCGCACACACACACACACACACACACACACACACACACACACACACACACACACACACACACACACACACACACACACACACACACACATTCATACATGCAACCATTTTATACTAACAGAAATACACACACACACACATGGATGCATGCACACACACACACTGCAAACACACACTACACACTGACCTGCAAGCTTCCTTTAGCAAAGTCAGTATATTCTTGTCTTATAAGAAAAAAAAAGCTGCACTACGTCCTATGGGGATAATTGTTACTTACTCACAATGGTCCCAAAGTATTATAAAAGATTTAAAAGAAGATGATGTGTAAGGTGATGTCTCTAACCATGCAAACACACCAGAGGAGACAAAGAGTCCAAAAAAATGTTGCTGAATTGGCTTCATAGCAAGAGCGACACGAGAGATGATATAGCGACAGAGTATGACCATTTAAAGCAGAATGCGACATTCCAATTGGCTGTGGCAGCTGTTGCCGATCCACACCATAGCTTAAGTTATTAGCATAACATTTGCTGTAGTTCAACAACAAACTGTCGCACGAGTCCCTCAAATCGTCTCTTGCCGCCCAAATCGCATTTGCCTCTTCTGTTGACAACTCCTCCATACAAAGTAAATTACTTCTGTAGCCTTTGTTGCTCTAGTTGCTTTTGGTGTGACAGCAGTCATTTCTGTCCTACACAGGCCTGGCAAAGGTAGAGGAAAATTCTGAGCAGCAAGGTAAATTCCATTGAAGTCTCTCTGTTTTTTCTCTGTTTATATATACAAACGTTGAACCAGAATTTTTCAAAATCTCCACTTTTGCTGGAGTTTTTAGAAAGATTCGTTTTCGGGAGAAAAACCTTGATTTGTGTGTAAACAAAAGGCAAAAACAAAGGGAAAGTAACTTAAAATACCTACTGTATGTGGAAACAGTCAGGCTGCCCTCCGGGACAGAACTGTTGTGCCACTCACATCGCCTGCAGGGTGACAGCAGCCCTTTGTAACCTGCAGAGGCCTCACAGTAGAAAAAAACCTGAGACTGAATCTTTGACACTTTCAAATAAGAAATGCCTAATGACTGTTTTATTCTTGCAAACCAACTCTGTGAAGCCTGAAATCAGGCATTGAGACTGAATGCTAGTATCAGCCCTGCCTACAGTAGTTTGGTCTACACACTGGTCAGATAATTGGTACATAACAATGTAACAACCACACAACAAAATAGAGAGGGAAGGCCATCATCTCAGGAAGCAGATGACTAAAACGAACCACTTTTGATAATGATAATGAATTACACTTAGGGCAGTCATGGGTAAACAATTAGGGCATCAGACTTGTAGTAGCCCAAAGATTGCGGGTTCGACTTCCAACCCGCCAGGTTGGTGGGGGAACTAATTGACCAGTGCTTTCCTCCATCCTCCTCCATGACTGAGGTACCCTGAGCATGGTACCGTCCAGCCGCACTGCTCCCTCGTGGCGCCATTGGGGGCTGCCCCCTTGCACAGGTGAGGCATGAATGCAATTTAGTTGTGTGCAGTATGCCGTGCTCACTGTTATGCTGTGGAGTGCTGTGTCACAATGACAATGGGAGTTGGAGTTTCCCAGTTGGGCTTTCACTTCAGTTGGGCTTTAACATTTAATCTATTTTGGCTCCGCTTGCTGTCACATCAGAGGTGCCATCCCAAAGTAGGACTGAGACATTTTACACCAATGCCAATGAAGGGGAAGGGAACCAGGAAGAGCTTTTGGTTCTTCCAATGTACCGTTTGGTGCAGACTAAAGACCAAATGCCAGACAGAGGTGTGAAAGCTAAACCCTAAAACACACTACCTAAGGCACCTACCTAGGTAGTCATAGCCTAATATTTAGGTGGTCTTTGGAACAGAGTAGGGCTGTAACGATACATTCAACTCACGGTTCGGTTCGAATCACGATTTTTGACCTACGGTTCGATACACCCCACGATTTCTGAAAAGTATCTCCCCTGAAGTTTGGAAACACTATCACATCAAATCATAAGGTTGTTTTCTGGACTAATGGGTAATAAAACTTTGAAAGGGCGTATCACGATACTGCCTCCTTGTATCACGATACAGTATCGTGACTCTGTGTATCACGATTTCTCGGTTCGATACAATATCGTTACAGCCCTAGAACAGAGGGTTGCAGGTTCGAATCCTGCCCTACCAATAGGGTGAAAGTGGCCATAATAGACAGCCGTGGTGTAGGACAGTAGATCACAGGGTTGCAGGTTCAATGCCCACCCTTATCAATCCCGTCCTCCATCCATGGCTGAAGTGCCCTTGAGCAAGTTACCTAACCCCACATTGCTCTATGGACAGTAGAGAGAGACCTTCCTTGGGCTGAATGTATGTAAGAGTGAGCTATGGTTATTAATATATGTGTAACAATGTGTGTAATGTCGTTTTGTGTAATGTCTTCTGTATTTAAGTATACATGCTCCTTGACACCTTAATTTCCCCCTGAGATCAATAAAAGATCCTCTTCTACTGTACTCTACTTTACTCTATGTTCCTTAAAGTTACGCTGATTTTGTTAATGTACAGCTCTGTCACCTATTATGCCACTCACATGGCAACACACTTTCTGCACACTTCCTTTGACAGACAGCTCTCTCTCTGAAACGCTGTCCCTGAAACCACAGCTCTCTCAAAAACATGGTCACACATAGTTCATGCTTAATGGGAATCCTTTGTTCAAATAATGCACCTTCAAAGATATTCAAACACAACCACATCACAGATCTGAAAATACTTAAAGTAGCGTAATCTGAAAATTGCACAATGTGTGTGGTTGGGTTTTTTTTATTCTATTTTTGTTCTTTCTTTTTGTTTAACCCTTTCAGAGCTTCTATTATAAGCTTGCTGTAAGCAAAATGGCAATGAGCACATCTGAAGACTTTTGGGAAGCTTAATGCATATGTATGCAACGTCGTTATATATATATATATATATATACTGTATAAGAAAACAGTGTCAGATTCAGAAAACAATCAGATTACCAACAATCCAATCTGAACCAAAAGGCGGCACAACATATTACCGCCTGCACAACATAATAACAGTACAGAGACATTTGGTCCTATAAACAAAACCACAATCCCACATCAAACACATTCATGTAGCCTTACAGACAGCAAAGAACATCGCATGGTCTAATGCAGGTATGTAGTTTGGGGTTTCTTTTCTTTCTTATCTTTTTTTTTTCTTTTTTTTAAACAACAAAAGACATCCCAGAATGCAGATACGGATATGTAGTATGTGGGTGTGGGGGGGTTTTCTTTTCTGTCCTATCTTTTTGTCTTCTTTTTTTAAACAACAAAACCTATCCCATCATGTGCATGCACACATCACATACGTGTGTGTGTGTGTGTGTGTGTGTGTGTGTGTGTGTGTGTGTGTGTGTGTGTGTGTGTGTGTGTGTGTGTGTGTGTGTGTGTGTGTGTGTGTGTGTGTGTGTCTGTGATGCATGTGTGTGTGTACTGTATATTACCACAGTCTTTGCAAGTCAATAATTTCATTTAACTAAAACTTACATTTCAATTCATGTCATAAAAATCACGATTATGTGGGTTGGGGGTTTTCTTTTCCCTTCTTTTCTTTTCTTTCAATTCCTTTTTATTCTCCAACAACAAATTGTAGCCCATGACCACCATACTGGCAGACATGGAATGCCAGGCAGACAGGCAGGCCAGGTACCAACCGACCCCCTTACGGGCAGTGGAGGCAGGCAGGCAGGCAGGCAGGCAGGCAGGCAGGCAGGCAGGCAGGCAGGCAGGCAGGCACGCACCAACCAGCCCCCTTACAGGCAGGCAGGCAGGCACGCACGCACCAACCAGCCCCCATATGGGCAGGGGAGGCAGGCAGGCAGGCAGGCAGGCAGGCAGGCACCAACCGTCCCCCTTACAGGCAGTGGAGGCAGGCAGGCAGGCAGGCAGGCAGGCAGGCATGCACGCACCAACCAGCCCCCATACGGGCAGGGGAGGCAGGCCAGGTCAGGCACCAACTAGCCCTCATACGGGCAAGGGAGGCAGGCAAAGGGAGGCAGGCAGGCAGGCCAGGCCAGGCACCAACCAGCTAACTGACCCCCATATGGGCAGGAGAGGCAGGCAGGCAGGCAGGCAGGCAGGCAGGCACCAACCAACCAACCAACCCCCCACCTTCCTGCTGCAGCAGCTCTGCCGAAGTGTTTACTTTCCTCCCCTCTAGCCCCTCCTCTCTCTCCCTCTCTCTCACTCACATGATAAGGGGGTACGCAGTCAGACCTCCCCCACTCCTACACTGCAACACTGCAACACAAGCTTAGACCAACACCTTGGTACCACCACACACCGCCCGACCACGCCAGCCGACCAGAGCAGAGCAGACCAAGGCCACACTAAATCTCTCCACATATTTAAACAAATTATGAAGTCTATAAGGCAGTCATGAGTTACGCCTGCCTGCTGTATACATTACACATTGTGTGTCAAGGAGGGTTTCACAGTACTATTGCAATTGCAATTACCTCAGTAAGTGAGGAAGTATGCATTTTATTATCCCACAGTAGGATAATGCATGTGTTGCAGCAGTATCATACATACAACTTGTGCAAAAAAGTACACGACAGACACATACATACAGAAAGTATGTGAGGGGGGTACTATAAGCATAGACTTTTTATAAAAAATAGATGTTACTCTCTAAGTAAATAATTTAATTAAAGGCTTAAAATACAAATGTATCAGCAAAAAGAACATTACATACTCAGACACTGCATAAGTAGATGCATGATATCAAAACATTACATTTTCAAAACAGCAATACAGTACAGTACATTCGTACAACCACACACCAACACAACCAGGAGACCAGACCAAGGCCACACTAAATCTCTCCAAACATTTAAACAACTTAAGTCTGTAAGGCAGTCATGAGTTAGCCTACATAGACTTTGGCTGCACATATCCAGGGCTATTACAATTAACATATTTGTACACACAACATAAAAATGCCATTTTGTTCAAATAATATATTTTCAAAACTTTGACGCCTTCGTACCACCCCACACCAGAGTAGACCATAACAGACCTGCCAGGCCAAGGCCGTCGGAAATAAATCTTAAAATCTGTCCACATATGTAAACAACTCAGTAAGTCTCTAAGACAGGCATGGGTTAGCCTACATACATCTTGTGGATCCACGGGTTTACAATACTATTGCAACAATTACCTACATATTTGCACACTGCATTAGAACTTGGGCCCTAAGACTTCATAATACACGTAAGCTATCAAGAAACATCAGTGAAGTGTGCACTGTATGCTGTGTGTTACTCTGTTAACCCCTTAACGCAGAGCCTATGTTATAATCTTATTGTCAGCAAAATTGCAGCGACGACCATGACTTAATCCTTAAGGCTCTCTGTAAAGTCATAGCAATGTTGTTATGATGTATTTGAGTATTTTCAGTAAAGAGTGAATAGGCGCTCGTCCACTGGCCCATCTGCAGTCAGAGGCTACGCTAAGTACTATGTGCAATGACTAAGGGAAAGAAACAGCATGTTTAATCGCTAGTAGGGATGCAAACGATTAATCGACTTTAATCGATCAATGCATTAATCGATTAAAAAACATTAATCACAATTAATCGACAATTCAACTGACAAGAGACCCAGGTGAAATGGGCATGTGAAGAGTGTGTGTGAATAGTGGGAATATGCCAATCACCTTTGGATTAAAACATTGAAATAGAATTCATTTAAATGTGGTATTTTATATAAATTTTTAAATTACATTTTTAGATTTAGTAGTTTTTTCCCCGCGAAACATTGACATTTCGGGGGAAAATGCCACTTATCAATTAATCGTAAGTCGATCGATAAGGCTAAGAAATTAATAAGAAATTAAGAAAATTAATAAGAAATTAATCAATAATTTGCATCCCTAATCGCTACATTTAATGCTAAATTCTAGGGCTGTAACGCAATACACTTAACTCATAAATCGCTTCATATCATGATTTTTGACCTACAGTTTGATACTTCCCTCCATTTTTAAATGTACGTTTTCATATCAATTCATTTCCTTTTTTTCACATTGCCCATTGTTTTCTGGACTGACAGAACTTTGAAAAGGCGTATCAAGATACTGCTGTATCAAGATATTGTGACTCTGTGTATCACAGTTTCTCGGTTCGATACAATATCGTTACAGCACTACTAAATTCAAATGATTACAAGGCCTCCTCTTACAGACAGACGGTGCCTGTCATCATGTCAGGGTAACTTCAGGATGGCTTTGCTCCCTGTCTGTCTACTGTGCCTGTGAAGATTCCCATTCATCCAGATTATCTTTGTCAAAACAGTTTAGTTGTACACAGTAAGCACCTGGACCTCTTTTGTCACCCAGCTGAAGAGATGAAATGTCTCTCAACTCTAAGGGCCCCCAAAAAAGAGAGGAAGGCTTGTGTCGTCTCACAACTGATGTCTTTTGACTGACTGTGCAGGTCCAGTGATGGGCATAGACAGACAAGGCGGTTGCCTAGGGCGCACAATGCTTTGGGGGCACCAGCAGTGCGAGGGGGAGCTAGCTCCCGAACTTCAGACGAGAGCTCCGGAACCTTGGATGGAAACTCAGGGAAAGACATCACAGACCCCCCCTTGGGGGGGAGCCACCCATCCATTGCGCTCCAGGACTTCCTGCTTGATAAATTAAGCACTGGGCAGCACCAGTAACACCCCAAAGTCCCAGAATACCAAGTGAAATAAAACACTAAACTTTAAACTGACAATGATTATTCATGGGCACTCAGTATATATAGTGTATGTAGGTAGTACTAGATCACATGCCTTCGATCAGATGTACGATGCTGTGTTTACAGCTGCTAATTTGTAATAATTGCACAAAGAGGAAATGGGGTGGGTGCTTGCCTAGGGCACCAAATTGACTAGAACCGTGTCTGTGTATTGCAGCGTAATGCAGGGCCTCAGAACCAAAGCCCACAAATCCGCCACAAGGAAGCCTTGGCTACATCTCTCTTAAAGGATAAACCTTACTACGTGCAGCAGGACAAGGGGTCAAAGTGAGAAGCTTGACTTGACTATGAAAGACTACAATCTCAGGCAATACAACAGGGGATCTGGGGCAGGGAAGTCTGTCTTACAAGGAAAGAGAGCAATCGCAGAGAACAGGTCTATCAGCAGTGCGATGTGTTATTATACGGGCACTGTATACCAGTATCAGTGTGTGTGTATGTGTGTGTGTGTGTGTGTGTGTGTGTGTGTGTGTGTATGTGTGTGAGTGTGTGTGTGTGTGTGTGTGTGTGTGTGTGTGTGTGTGTGTGTGTGTGGTGTGTGTGTGTGTGTGTGTGTGTGTGTGTGTGTGTGTGTGTGTGTGTGTGTGAGTGAGAGAGAGAGAGAGAGAGAGAGAGAGAGAGAAAGAGAGAGATACGGTACATACAGTATATTAGCAGTAACTGTATGTGTGTATGGAGAGAGAGAGAGAGAGAGAGGCGGAACTATGGAGGGCAAGCAGAGTATTTGCCCCTACCCGTATTGGCCCTATTATGACGTTTTAGAGGCTGTATGGGGGGCCCAATCAGTGTTCTGCCCTGGGCCCTGTGTGCAATTGTTCTGCCACTAGAGAGAGAGAGAGAGAGAGGGAGAGAGAAAGAGAGAGAGAGAGCGATATGTGTGTGTGTGTGCGTCACTACTAGGTCTCTACAGTGTGTTCCTGTGTGTTTACTTTTCCCTGTTGTTTACTTTAGCCCAGGTTGAATCCTCCCGCAACAATAAATACACAAACTACATCCAAATTCCTAGACCGTGTGAGACTCCCATTCGTCAGCTGCGAGATATTCAGCACATGGCCCAGCCGTGACTCAAACGGCTGGGAACTACTGCACTGCTACACCGGCGACCCGGTTTCGATTCCGGCCCGGGTCATTTCATTTGCCGATCCTCTCCTGTCTCTCTCTCCCATTGCTTCCCTGTCTCCAGACTGTCCTATCTAATAAAAAAGGCAAGAAAAGCACCCCCCACACACACACACAAAAAGAGATACTGAGCACATTTTCTGGCCAAGCCTGACATGTCAGGATGCGGCCTAGGCATAACATAACGACACTGCATCTCAGAAGAACGCCTCCAGCATTGGAGCTGCTACTTTAAGTGCAACTTTATTACATTATTACGTTACACTTAGCTGATGCTTTAATCCAAAGCGACTGTGACTGAGGTGATCCTGCGCTAGTTCCCTACTTGGGGCCAAAACCCGCCACCTACCAGTCAACGCTCCAGTTTGGGCATGGGAGGGACAGCACGAAACTGCTGAGCTAAAGGTCCAAACCGATAGCTCAATGCTTTCGATACTGTATGGGAGGGAGGGAGGTTTACCAACGCTCTACGCCAAACTCTGCTGGTTGGCATCCGTTACACGACCCTTAGTCATATACAGGGTTTTAGTTTAAGTCCCTGGAGCAAGTTGGGGGTTAGGTGCCTTCCTCAAGGGCACTTCAGCCATGGGTGCAAGTGTAGGGGGGGTGAGATTCAAACCTGCAACCCTCTGATCTTAAGACCACCACCCTAACCATTAGGCCACGGCTGCCTCCTTACCCACGGGGACCCAGGTTCGAATCCAGCCTTCTCCTCATCCATCTCTCCATCTCCAAATCACTGCTCGCCTCTCTTCTCTGTCTCTATCTACAATAAAGGCCCCAAAAGCCTGTGAATACAGTATACAGTATTGTAGCCTCTTTGCGCAGAGGGGCCTGCCGGTGGGCCTGTTCACTTATTGCTGAAAAGACTCATGACGGCCCTGCCGTGGCCAACTGGTAGGGAACTCGCCTGCCATACGGCTGACCCGGGTTTGATTCCCGGCACGGGTCCTTTGCCAACCCCTCCCCGTCCCTCTCCCAATTCACTTCCTGTCCACCTCTCACGCTGTCCTATCAAATAAAGTCGAAAAAGACAACAAAAAAAACATAAAAAAAGGAAAAGACTCATGCCACCATTGCTATGACATTACCGAGAGCATTAACGTAACAGATTAAGACTTGGTCATTACAATTACAATTTTGGTGCAGTTATAACATAGGTTCAGCGCAAAGGGGTTAAAAAGAACGCCTCCTGTCCTGTCCTGCAACATTAATTCAGTATAGGCTACCACCTGTAACCTACTGTGCAGCTCAAACCCAGTGTCGAACCTGCAACCAGCAATCTCACAACACACTGTAGGCCTATTAGGACCGGATGAGATTTCTCAATGCTAATATTTCATGTGGCTGCCCATCATGTATCCATTACAGTACAGTATCTATTCAGGCATGTCCATCCGCCCATCCATCCATCCATACATCCATCCATCCATCCATCCATCCATCCGCCCATCCATCCATCCATCCATCCATCCATCCATCCATCCATCCATCCATCCATCCGCCCGCCCATTCATCCATCCATCCATCCATTATAGCCCAACTTACATTCATCCACCCATCCAAGTATCTACATTTTATACACATCCATCCATCCATCTCCAACCTCTGCATGTTTCATCTCCATAGGCCTAGTCCAATGGAAATCCTGATGGGAATGCACCATATTCGAAGTAAGCCCAATGTAGGCCAAACAGCCTATTACATATCTGCAACTATGTAATATCAAAGGCCTACTACTAGTGTTGCAATTACATCCCTCAGTAGGCCTACTTCAACTTTATACATCTCAAGTCCTGACCAGGACAACCATATAATAGGGGCTTACCTCGTGCACACTCCGACTTCAATACGGCGTGAAATAAGAGGAAGACAATCCATACAAAATCCATTCTGGTTGATGAGTTGTATAGCTGGTGAGGGGGAGAGCATAGAAAATTGAGCTTTAGTAAACACACACAGGCAGCCGACATTTATTATATTGCCTACTGTACGTTGTATTGCATAGTTTACATTGGCATTTTTGGTTGTATTGGAAAATGAGAGCATTGCAAGAGGTAAAGTAACACCATTACACTGTGCATTACTGTACTGAGTAAGGGACCAAAGCTTTGTAACTTTCTTACAAAAAGCAAAGGACTAATGTAACTCGCATTATACAGAAACAAATGGCCCTTTCCGTTATTGCCTCCCCTTTAGACTTTGTACATGGGCTACAAATGTTTCGTCTTGATTATTAGGCTGCTTTGAATAGAAAACAAGAGCTACAGCCTGCGGGCTACGTTGCCCTTAGGGCATAGCGTTCGTAGTATCTTACCAGTAATCGACACTGAAACTCCTGGAAATAGTTTCCGAAGGCGCGCGCTGACGGTCACATCTTTCTGAAACGGACGGCTGGAGTGGTTACTTAAACGGATATTCAATTCTCTTAAACATGGCTCCCGGCTTAAAAACGCGCAAAGGATTTCTGTTACAAAGTTTTTAAGGCAAGTTCGAGTGTCTGGGCAGGTTCAGCAACAGCACGCGGCCACTCACTCGCGACCAGTTGATATGGCTTCAGTCAGTGACAGGCTAATGAAAGACGCCGTAGTAGTTAGTGGTGGTGGTGGTGATAGTAGGTCCACCGCTCCTCAGGCTAGGTCGTCTGCGACTCGTCCGCAACTTGTATTAAAACTATAAATCGCTAATCGTGTTGATTCTTCACACGTTAGGAATAGGCTACCCAAAACACGCGCGCACTCGTGAACGTTCGGATAAAACTTTTTCGCCCGAGACTCACCACACACTCTCACACAGCTGATGTCCTGCTAAGACCGTAATCGCCAAGGGGCATTCCAGCCTGTCCAAAAGCTACGACTAAAGCTAGATTTATGCTTCGCTCGCATAGAATCTGCGTCCGTCCGTTTTCTGTCTATGCGAGTCCACGCCCCCCTCTCAGAGGCTCTGCGCCCGTCGTCTAGCGCCTCGAAAAAATTCTAACTATCCGTCGGACGGACGCGGAGTACGCAGACAAAAAGGCACTATGATTGGTCGTCTCGCTACTTCCTTGTTTTGTTCTTGTGGCAGCGCAATGCCAGTAGTTTGCGAGAGCAGAGCTGTATTCTGTTAAAAACTTTATTAATGCCTTGTGTGTAAATGTGTGTAAATACACGAAGCTAAGCTAAGTAACAAACAATGCATCAGTTGAACACTCGTGGCACAATGCCTGCGGTTATACTACCGTTCCTCCACCGAATGTAAACACACATCGGCAGAATCAACTGTCTTTACATGCTTGCATTTTCTGCTCGTGAAAACAGACTGGGTATGTCAAATAATGATACCACTGCATTGCCTTTGCAATTTGTGTGAAAATACCTAGCTAACCGGGATAGAAAGCAACATTGCTTAATAATGACCGCAGTGCTTATAATGTAGTGAAAGTAGCCTAATCGCGCAATTTCAAATGTGGCTGGCAACGAGACCTCGGACCTCGCAGAGCTCGCAGATGCATGAATACAAAATTGGTTCGTGGCCACTCCCACGCGACTTTTCACGCTCGCAGTTGCTGAAGTCTAATCTGACCTTTAACCAATCACGTTGAGGCTCTTCCAAAGTACATTTAACTCTTTACCCAGGCTATAGAATAAAAGTAGTAGGCTATGTGTTGTTTGGATAGCTGAGTGCGCCTTACTCTTGGTAGTGACAGAACCAAGAGTGTAAACAATTTTGACAATATCACCAAATCACCTTTATTGACCAAGTAGGCTACTATAGCTCTCTAAATATATAGCAGTCTAGACATGTAATATAGTCCTCGAATAGAACACAGTAGAATGCAATAATAGGGCCCTAATACAGTCAGCTTTATTGACAACAAGCTGACTGACAGCCTACATCCATAGACAGACACATACAAGGCCTACAGTATAATACCCATTACCCAATACAATAGACTACAATACAGCAGGGCTATACTGTATTTAGAAAATGTATATTTGTAGACATGACTACAATAGCGACAGCAGCATTTTGTGAAGTGAAAGCCCATTGGGAAACTCCAACTCCCATTGTCATTGTGACACAGCACTCCACAGCACACAAGTGAACACTGCACACAACGAAATTGCATTTATGCCTCACCCGTGCAAGGGGGCAGCCCTCAGTGGCGCCCCATGGGGAGCAGTGCGGTGGGACGGTACCATGCTCAGGGTACCTCAGTCATGGAGGAGGATGGGGGAGAGCACTGGTTGATTACTCCCCCCACCAACCTGGCGGGTCGGGAGTCGAACCGGCAACCTCTGGGATGCAAGTCTAACGCCCTAACCGCTCATCCATGTGTCTACAGGTCTACTGCAGTCAATAAATAAAGTACGACAAAATATAGAAATAGGAAAACATTGCCATAGTGCAGGGGTGGGGAACCTTTCCATTCGAGGGGCCACTTCAAATTCCACCAAGGGCCGTAAAAGTCCTCCAAGGGCCGTACTATGAGCACAAACCAGTATTTCACCCAGCACTTAAGGCCTATATTGAAAGCAGCCACCATTAAAACAGACCCCACCTTCTGTAGGTCCCCTAAATATTATTTAATTGCATTGCAAATGTACTTTCCAAGAGTCCTTTACAAAATACGTCATATTTCATGTGAAGCTGCATAACATTAAAGGGACACTGTGCAGGAAATGGTCAAAAAAGGTACTGCAACTATGCTGCTCATTGAAACTAGGCTCCCTATTGCCAAATGTGATCTTTACATGAAAGTTTACTAAGTAATAAACAAACATTTTCTAGTATGGTCCAAGTACAGTCATTTTTGCAGCTAAAAATGGCTATTTTTGGAAATTCAAAATGGCGGACCATGGAGAAGATCCCCCTTTTCATATATGAAAAGTGCAATTTTTCCAGTCATAATGAATACTTAGAATTTGATGGTGGTGGTAAATATTCATGAAAAAGGTAACATCAGTGAATGGGCAGCATGAATTCTGGAAATGAACAACTAAACATCTCACACAGTGTCCCTTTAAAATTATATCGGGGGCTGCATAAAACGGCCTCAAGGGCCGCAAATGGCCCTCGAGACATAGGTTCCCCACCTCTGCCATAATGGGATATTACACAGGTAGGTCAGGAGTATACAGGTAGCTGTTAAAACCTGCTGGGTATTGCTGCCTGTCGCACCTCCTCCGGGGCCCATGGGTCAGCAGGAGAAATAAAGACAACACAAACATTCAACTTTATTGTACAACAGGCACAAATGTGGATTAAGTGTGTCAAAGTGCATTGCAAATGATAATAGATCTGATGTAAACACATGACAATGTGGCCTATCATTGGCTGCTGTAGACCTAACTCTTCCCATGACATTGTAGGGCCTACAGTAGGCTACAATGAATGGAATGGTAAAAAAGAAAGAAAAAAAACATTCATATTCCATATGATTTCACATTGCAACAGTTTTACTTACTGTAGTTCCAACATAGAAATGATTATATTATGTTGATAGAGCTATCAACATAATATAATAATATCTATGTTGGAACTACAGTAAGTAAAACGGTAGCCTCATTCTATAGCCCTATTGAAGGAGGCTATGTACTTCTAGGATTGCCACTCAACTATCCTAACTGCAATGGATTATTCACACTTCTTCTCTTAAAAAAAAGGAAATCGAGGGCACATAAATGCTGTAACACATAATGCCACGTTTATTGCATGAAGTTTCACATTGCAATAAGTAAGCCTACTGTAAATGTGAACCCGTGTTGTCTTGATGGGGATATGTTTATATAGTACATTTACTATGAAGGCCGAAGCCTCTAACTGCAGCTGGGGACGCTGGTGGGCCTATTCACTTTTTGCTGAAAACACTCAACTGCATCACAACACCATTGCTATGACAGCACCAAGAGCCTTAACTTAAGTAACAGATTAAGACATGGGTAGCCATTACAATGTTGGTAACAGAAAGGTTCTAACAAAGGCTCTGTGCTAAGACCTTAAATGTCATCCACATAAACTCCTCACAAAACCCACAGGAGACTGCATTCACACAGTGCCTCCACTTGAAGACACTGTAACTGTCATTCACTGACACTGTCAGAAATCTAGAGGACGCTCAGTCGCCCTCAGCCTTAAAGGGACACTGTGCAGGAAATGGTCTAAAAAGGTACTGCACTATGCTGCTCATTAAAACTGGGCTGCTTATTGCCAAATTTGATCTTTACATTAACTTTTTCTAAGTAATAAACACATGTTTTCTAGTATGGTCCAAGTACAGTCATTTTGCAGCTAAAAAGGGCTATTTTTGGATATTCAAAGTGGGGGACCATAGAGATCCCCCTTTTCATGTATGAAAAGTGCAATTTTCCCAGTCATAATGAATACATAAAATTTGATGCTGGTGGTAAGTATTCATGAAAAATATAACATTAGTGAATGGGCAGCTTGAATTCTGGAAATAAACATCTAAAAATCTCACACAGTGTCCCTTTAAAAATATCTATTTTCCTTTTCTTTCCCTCTACCCAGCAGCGCCATCTGCTGTTTGTAGAGTGTTATGTAAGCAAAATGGAACGGAATTCCCAAATGCCATATCAAGAGTTCAGTTGCAGGCGACTGGAATTCTTTTCCGAGCCTGAAAGAGGCTCCCAGGTCCTGTGTTTCACAAAGTATTCTTCTTCGATATCTATTCACCAGCTGCTTGCGTAAATAAATAGTTAATAGATTTTATTTTAAATTCTGCATAAAAAGGAGACAATACACACACTTTAGGCCTTCAAGACCTGAAGTGTGCGAATTGTCTCCTTTTTATGTAGAAATTCCAACTGAATCCTGCACCCTCTAGTACACAGATGAGCGGTGAACCTTTACTACTTCATTTTAAATCCTGCAAAAATGGGTTAGGCAAGGATTGCCTTTCATTTGTCATGCGTGTAACTGTGTCTATATGTGATCATAAGTACACCAAGAGTTTTTAGTCAGGCGAGCCAGTTTTGTTCTCGTGCACAGGGTGCTTGTGGCTCTTGTGGTGCCTTCTTGCCCTATCTCCTTGAAGTTTTTAAAAAAACCCACATTCATGTCCCTGTCCCCAGGCTTGGACATAAGAAGTATTCTAGACAGAGATACGTCATTTTGTTTCGTTTCCAGTATCCACTTTATGTCGGGTGAACGCCCCTTTAGGAGACCTTCGGTTAGGAGACCTTCGGAGTCCTGAGGTTGAGAATAAATGAAGTCCCCTTAGCGCTGTAGATGGCGGTAGCGCACGTCTTGAGCAAACACCTCAAAAAGAGAAGGAGAAGGAGGAGACAACGCCCCTTTAGGAGACACAACTTGAGCACACTCCTTTGCATTGAGTGGGCGTGTTTTGCGATATCTTGCTCTGGTGGACTATTTTTGCTAATAATCTGGCATGCCGGGCACTTCCCGGTGGGCCAATAGTCCTCGGGCCGGTGCTGTTGGGTTTCTTTGCCCAAAACTTCGCGGGGCAGTCATGTTGCTGTTTGGGCAGTCATGGATAAGCGGTTAGGGCGTCAGACTTGTAGCCCAAAGGTTGCCGATTCGACTCCCAAGTTAGTAGGGGGAGAAATTAACCAGTGCTCTCCCCCATCTTCCTCCATGAATGAGGTAGCCTGAGCATGGTACCGTCCCGCCGCACTGCTCCCTTGAGACGCCATTGGGGGCTGCCCCCTTGCACGGGGGAGGCATAAATGCAATTTGGGTGTGTGCAGTGTGCAATGAACACTTGTGTGCTGTGGAGGGCTGTGTCACAATGGCAATGGGAGTTGGAGTTTCCCAAATGAGCTTTAACTTTCACTTCACTTTCACTTTGGTCCCAGTCTAGCCCTGCATGTCCCCTATTTTGTTTTCTGCAACGCAGCTGAAAAGGGGTGACTAAGGGGTCAGTTGTTCCGGGCCGAGGGAGAGGGGGGTGTCCAAAATCTAGCCTTCATTACATTACATGTATAGAGAATGGGGCCATTTCAGATGACTTTGCCCCAGACCTGGCTGTCAGTGGCTGTTTGCCTGGATCGAGCTGGGAAGTGCCTATATCATCTGCTCATCACCCTTTCCTTAATCCACCATCTTAGTTCTACTCCTGCCCTTTTGCTTGTGACCTCATGATGCGAGGAAAGATGTCATTGACGGTAGAACGTTTATTCAATATCCTGTTGAAGCACAATTCAAGGGTCCCTTCTCATTTGCAATCGTTGAATTGGTAAAGGTCCTCCAAATGTGGTTTTTTTGTGCCCAAGCTGACAATGGTCAACTTTATTGTTTTCTCCATAGATGCGGAGTGTCGGCGAAGAAAAAGCCCACAAGCCCCTTGTGGAGCAGCCTGGTTTAGTGGTGGTTAAGGAGATGGGCTTTATATCAGAGGGTTGCAGGTTTGAATCCCACCCTTCCACCCCCTAGCTTAATCCATGGGCTGAAGTGCACTGAACAAGGCACCTAACCCTACACTGCTCCAGGGACTGTAACCAATACCCTGTACTAAAAATAACTGTAAGTCGCTTTGGATAGAAGTCTCAGCTAAGTGTAAAAGGAGTGGAAGGGTGGTTAGATATTGAAAACGCATCTTTGTGCATTGAAACATCCTCAACATCAGATGGAACATTTGAAGACAGAAAAGGGAGATGGGAAAGGCATCCTAATATTTTTTTTTATTTACTTTCCCGAAGGCTTTTCTTCAGGATTAATACCATCTACACTACTTCTCCATGATGAAGGATTTTCTACAATATTTCTCCACACAGGACACTTACATGAATGATGACAGAACAGGACATCAACAAGTAAACCAATTTATTATTATTAACCAATATATGTTTGAAACATTCTCAATCCATTTACAGTAAAGTGCAAAGTCAGAGCACCACATACAACCAAAGAATGAATTCCAAAATGAGGTCATACTCTTTAAAATCCTCTAAAATAACTTCAGTTGAAAAAAAATAAACAGTGAATGTGTATGTAACAACAGATGGTACTCCAAAAATAATAGATAAATGATAAACCTGGCTATGGTAACCTCCAGAAAGTGGTAAGCCTGGTAATAAATAGGCTACGGATGTCGTTCAGTTAAAATGAGGACTCCAGACTCTTCTCTTAGATGATTTACAACTACCTCAATGTTAACTTAACCCAGTTTAATACTGAGCCAGGTTCTTGGAATACCACCGCAGGGAAATACAAACAATATGTACACAGTTTCAGGGTTCTTTCCATATCCTAACGCCTATCCTCACTTGGGCTTGTAGCCATGTGATGATGTTGCAAGATGACAACAGACGTTTAATTCAATATCTTGCAAAAGTGCAATACAAATGCAATTTTCTCATTTTCAATCAGGATGTTGAATGGGGAAAAGTCCTCAAAAAGTTTTTGTGGCTAGGCTGACAGTTTACCATTTTCTCCACAAAGGCAGGACGTCAGTGACGTGTGCGGCCATAAGCACTGGCCGAGGACGCGAGTTGGGATAACAGAAAGAACCCTCAGCATTGCTGTCCATCAAAGGCAGATGGGGTGGTAGTGTCAGCATTGCTCTCCATATCAGAAATAGATAGGGTGGTACTGTTTGTGTGAGAGCTTCTTCCTGCATGTGGGACATGTGCGTGCGTGTGTGAGGGAGTCGCGTAGGCACTGGCTACAGAAGGTGTGGCCGCAGATGGTGGATACCATCACTCTCCCACTCTGCACGATCTGAGGGAGACGGAGACAAAAAATAATAACAATTAAAATAAAAATATTACTGATCCGAGAGAGAAGGAGAAAAAAAAACAATATAAATATCACTGATCAGAGAGAGAGGGAGACAAAAAACAAAACATAAAATGAATATTAAAACACACAAGAGAGAGTATCACCATAGGAGGGAGATGGAGACAAAAAAAATATTCAAATTACTATAGTTACTTTATACTAAATACGTATTAAACGTCAATAAAGAGCGAATGCATCTGGTTTATGTGCTGGTTGGAGAAAATTTGGGGATTTTCTTTTTAGTTTTTTTTCAGTAACAACAACGTCTATCCACCTCATTAGGTACAATGGAATAACTGGTGTAACAGCTATGTAATATCATGTGCTAGTGTTGTACTTACACCATGAATGTATTTAATTAATGTATCTACTTTTACTTTGGCCACCTCTAATGATAATGATGATATACCATAAGGTTTTGAGTCTACTTGGGGGTCTTTCACAGATTAACTGTAAAGTGCAGTTTCCACGTAGCAGGATATTTCTATATGTGGATATTTTTTTTCTCCTGTTTAGGTCGAAACGCAACATGGGGATAAAAATAAAAACTCCATTGTAACAGGTACATTTTAGCCCCCTAACTGGGATATTTTGAAAGCAGGATATTTGATATGTGGGTTTTAAAAATCTGCTTACGTAGAAATGTAAGGCCAAAACCAATGTAACCAGGAGAAAAAAAATATCCACATTTAAAAATATCCTGCTACGTGGAAACAGCTCCTAAAACTGTGATTTTCTTACCTCTGAATAAAGATCGAAGCAGATGGGGCAGTTCACCACCCCTGGCATAGACCTGCAAACAAACAAGAGGTGTATGAAAGTGAAAGCCCACCTGGGAAACTCCCATTGTCATTGTGGCATAGCACTCCACAGCACACACTGCTCGCCGCACACAAGCAAATTGCATGTATGCCTCACACGCGCAAGGAGGAAGCACCAAACGGTGTCCCAAAGGGGTCACTTGCCCCCGGCCCAGGGAGAGAGGGGCCACAGAATTGGATCCTTATTACATGGTATTGATTGGGTTTAGGGCCCTTTCAGATGTCTTTGTCCCAGGACCAGCCAAAGCTGTCAGCAGCCCTGCCCAAGACTGCACTGACACTTGCTGACCTTAAACAATACACTTTAGCAATCAGACTAACAAAATGGACACGTAGGGACAATCAAAACAGTTCAAATGATATCAACTGGGCATTCTTTTCTGAGTCTTCAAGCTTGGACTTGAAGCAGGGCAAACCAGTTTAATATCAAGGTTGGGTACTAGGGTACAGTTTGGTAGCCAGGTCGTGCCCTCCTAGTGACGCAACACCTTCAGCCTTGCTTCTAGTCAGGCCAAGAGCAATATACAATCATCGCTTCTGAGCTCCCAAAAAATCAGGAACCCCTACCACTTTGTTGGGAAGCATACAACCATTAGCAAACTAAGGGAGGCGGGTCGACTATGCTGTTTGGGAAATGTTAATCGTTAGGCTCTTGGTCTCACCAAGTCTCAAAGAGATTTGAAAGTTGATGACAATCAGGCTAACAGTTTGGTACCCCAGTAGGCCCAGGTTCGAGTCCCGGCGGGGCAACCCTACATCATACCTGTCAACTTTGATCTCCCAAAATCCGGGAAAATTCACATATTTTAAGCCAAAATCCGGGACATTTTCTAAAGGCCAAATTTTGACAGTCAACGGGATGACACAGACAGATCGGACGGTGCGTTCTACTCTGCTTTTCACAACGATTAGGTTAGGATTAGGTTAATCGCATGATTCGCTGTTCCGAGGCTGTTTTATGCGTTGCATGAACTGACGGTTTCTGAGGAAAAGAGTGGGCGCACAAGCGCTACGGAGCTCGAGGTTGACAGCTCGTATTTTCAAGGAACTTCAATTCTTGGTGGTATCTGGCATACCGTCTTCTGGCAGGTAGCTTGATAAGCAAGACCCTCTGTCTCGTCGGACAGGGCCGTGGGTAGTCTATAAATAGCCTACTGGACCGACTGTGTTTTTTGATCATGTGAAAAATCCGGGATATTTCCGGGAAAAAAAAAAAAAAATTAAAAAATAATCGGGAAAAAAAAATAGTGAAATGAGTCAAAATTAGGGAGTTTCCCGGGAAATTAGGGATGGTTGACAGGTATGCCCTACATATGGGGTTCATTCTAAATTCTAAATCTCTCGTCCTCCCTTGCTCACTTGCCTCCTTGTGTCCTCGTGATGACGTCACTGACAACAGAATTGCATTTCAATATCTCGCAAAAGCTAAATTCTAATGTTTTCTCATTTGCAAACGGGGTGGTGAATGAAGAATAGTCCCTATGTCTAGGCTGACAGCGGGGACACTTTATCGAGGCGAGGCGTCAGTGAAACGCAAGGTCACAAGTACAGACTAAGGACGGGAGTCCGCATATTGGAATTCACTCTACATACGGATGTTATACCTGGTGCTGGTATTCCTGGATGGAGGTGTAAAGATCCTGGCTCTGGAATGCCCAGGATCATCTGGATCACTTTGACTTTGGGGACCTGATAGCAAACAGAAAAAAAATTAGATTAAAAAATACATAAAGTAGAGAAACAGTATTAATCCCCAGGGGGAAATTAAGGTATATAACCACTTTTAAACGATTTACTGATCAACACTTGAGATTTAAACAGTTACACATAATGAACATTATACATAGAATATTTACTGAAATATACACGAGTCCTTCTAGTCCATCTACACATTTTAGCTGACTCTTTTATCTAAAGTGAATAAAGTTATATTAGGTACAGGGTATTGGTTACAGACCCTGGAGCAATGTGAGGTTAGGGGCCTTGCTCAATGGCAATTCAGCCATGGGCAAAGATGCTGGTGTGTTTGGAACATTAGATTTAATTTCTGTTCAAATCAGAACCTGCAACTTTTTAGATCCCAAGGCGATACACAAATAAGTTTCAGATGAAGCTGTGTGCACACATTTTTTTCCAGATAGGGCTCTGCCTACTGTTTACCTATGCTCCCCTCCAGTCTTTATTACTACTGGATAGCTGAAGAGATGGACACACAATGGTATGGAGAGTTGGAAAATGACCTCTGTTCCCAGGCATAACGGTACGATGCGATGTCCAAGGCCTTTTGAGGCACAGGCAAGGCCTAGTCAACCATGCGAATGGACTGGTACCCCGGCCTGCCCCCCCTGAAAGGAATCCATTTTGGGGGCCCCCCCGACTCTCTCCAACCATACCACAGTTCTCTGGGGGCCCTTGGATCGTTCTAAATTACAACCCCTTCCCCACAACCACCTAGACACCCCCCACCCTTCACCTCCACTACGGCGGCCCTGATCTTAAGTGCACTGTGACTAGATAAGGGCCTGTGTCAAGTTACACCTGCAGCTAACCTGGCTGGCTGGTCGTATGGCAGGGACTAGGGGCGCTCCCTCCAGGGACCGTGGGGCAGACAGACAGCCTGGCTTGTAGTCTGGGGAGTGGGAGCTCCCAACCCCCAAATCACCATTCATACAATGGCACATTATAGGCTGGATCTCACGGTCTTTCTGCTGTCCATTGCAGACAGCGCTCCCATAAGGCACCCCTTTTTGTAAACCCCCCACCCCCCAACAGACACACACACACACACACACACACACACACACACACACACACACACACACACACACACACACACACACACACACACACACACACACACACACACACACACACACACGTCACACACACACACACACCTTATCATAAGCCTCCCAATGCCCCCTTGACCTTATCATAAGTCTGCCAACGCCCCCAATAGTATTGAAAAATAAAAAAGACGCCCCCTAATGGGAACTAAGCCCTGCCCCCACTGAGCTGTATCCTTCTCAACATCCCCCTGGGGCTGCCAAATGCCCCCTAGGGGGCTGTGGCGCCGCCGTTGAGAAACTATTCTATCCCATGTCATGTGCTTGAACCTACCATGTTAAATACTACGAACAAAATGGAAATCAAGGCAAATCCATTGCAATGCAAACATTAGGCCAATTAAGTGATTCAAGTACTGTAGCACTGAATGTGAATTGAAGCAACACTAAATCAGGGACAAGTCCCCACACAGCCCCAAATAAAAGCTGGCAGTAGAGTAACTTTATTAGCCTGGCCACTGCAAGACTATATCACACATGAGACATGAGTCTAGTAGGGGAGATCAATCTTAACTATTTTATAATAGTATCCAACGCTTGATGGAAAGCTAGTTTCACATCTGGTGTCGACTTGGCGGGTCTGTAAACAAACTGAACGCTTACTCTGTGTCTTGAACTCCCCTCCGTGTTTAGTGTTTGGGTTCCAAAACTTAGGCAGGGTTTCAGTCAAGTAATTTGGATTGGATAATAAGTATCACTCAGTGGAAAAGGCATTGGCCACGGTGTAGTATGGGGGCGTTGCTTAAATACCATAGAACTAATACATTTCAAAGCTTAAACACACGATGCGCATGGTCAGTGGGTGCGACGCCATGATGGATAAAATTTGTAATCCGCAAACTATGTGGAAACAGGATATCCAGTTGTCAGTATTCAGGTGCTGTTTCCACATAGCTGGCTATTTTTATATGTGGATATTTTTTTCTCCTGGTTGCATTGGTTCTGCATTGGTTTTGGCCTTCCGTTTCCACGTAGCAGATATTTAAAACGCAGGGAAAAAATATCCTGTTTAGGGGGCTGAAACGCATTTGTTATAATGGAGGATTTATTTTTATCCACATGTTGCGTTTACACCTCAACAGGAGAAAAAATACCTTGCTAAAAAAATATCCTGCTACGTGGAAACAGCACCTCATTTTGTGGCCAAATTAACTGCAGCTGTTGGTCAGCAGTAATGGCTGGGGATAATTAAGGACAGCTGACAAACATTCGTGTTGTCCTATGACCTGTTCCACACTCCGACCCTGGCGGTAGTGGCATTGCACTTTACCATGCTTCCAATACTGACCGTAGAAGAGTTATTGTACTCCTCTCGTGAAAATTCCGTACTACGCTCCGATGACGTCAGTACACCCTCCTATCTTAAGTCTCCTTCGTTTTAATGAGGGTTTCCAGGCTTTCATGCTGTGCACAAGGCAGCATGGAAACTCACAGGGTATTACTTTGCAAATCCAGAAGGTAAATTGTACAGGATCGAGGGGTAGACATGGTCTAATGGACTTCAGATCAAAGGTTGCAGGTTCAAATCCCACCCTTCCACTCCCTACTGTACTCCATGGCAGAGGTGCTCTTGAGCAAGGCACCAAACCCCACACACCTCCAGGGACTGTAACCAATACCCTGTATATAACTGTAAGTCACCTTGGATAAAAGCATTAGCAAAGTGTTATGTAATGTAATGTATTGACGAAAAGTGGTGATGACAATAAATAAATACAAATAGATGTTCTTACCTTCATCTACCAACTGCCTCAGGTATCATTTGGAAAACAAGGGCAAAAACAGAACAGAGTGGTCAGAAGGTTTTCAACAAAATGCCAACAAATTGAATAAATGGGTCAATGATGCGTTTTTGGGCTCAGACGTCAGGTGGTACCACAATATGTAATGCCTATAAATTGATTGGTAATTAATGGGTAATTAATACACAGCAATGAATATGCTTCTTAGGTAATGCACTAAAAACCACCCTGACGTGTGAACGTCACTGACCCAAATGCCAGCTGGTTGAATACATTCTTCTAAAACTCACCACAACAGAATCATTATTTGTCAAGTCGATGACGGATGTTTCTGTCGTTTCATACGTCAGGTCCACGACATCTTCACCTGCACAAGAACATTTTCAGTCATGACGTCTTGTGATGGCAAATGTCAAACAGTAAATTCTTAGCCAAAGTATGTCCTGATTAGATTAAGCAGCAATTTTTGAGAGTAAGAGAGAAGATGCGAGGCACTCTGAAGTGGAGGTGAAAGTTGTTTATTACATGGGACAAGCCTAGCTACATGGCAGGCTGCTCTTTGAAATTGTGCTACCAATTGACACATTTGATCTTTTCAGGTTTATCTACTTATAAACTAATATTTACTAGTATGACCAAAGTCCAGTACGTTTTACAGCTAAGTGTTTATTTCTGGAAATTAAAAATGACGATGCAAGCAAATGTAAAAAGTAAGGTCAAGTGAAACACTTCACTTTGATGGTGGTGGTAAACATTCATGTGGAAAGTGTGTGAGCATGTAGCATTTGGAGTGTGCACACATCCAGGTAAAACAGGTGTCGGACTGAACGCGATCAGACAAAAGAAGAAGGTCTGCACACTGTTGCTGCTCCTAGGTTATTATACACAATGTTTTGAGCAGCCTGGTCTTCATCAGGTGTACGAAGGCCAGACTGGTCGACACGTTGAGTATAATAAACTGGGAGCAGCAACAGTGTGCGGACCTTCTTCTTCTTTTGTTCAAAAGTTTGTGAGCTACTACAAACACATGTTGCTGATCATCACCATAAATCAGCTTATGTTACAAGCTGAATCTCTCAAATTATACAGCAGAAGAAAGAAAGAAAGAAAGAAAGAAAGAAAGAAAGAAAGAAAGAAAGAAAGAAAGTTCAAAATTCTCTATTGTCATGACTATCACCATGCCAGAAAAGAAAGAAAGAAAGAAAGAAAGAAAGAAAGAAAGAAAGAAAGAAAGAAAGAAAGAAAGCTTTCCTTTAATACTTACCATCAAGTGTGTCATCACCAATAACATCAGTGGCATCTGCGTCCTCCACTGTGGTCATGGTGGGTGCTAGATGGTGCTAGACTAGAAAGCACACATTACACACACAATGACTTATCTACACACTAAGCATCGTCACTACATAGAATGACCATTAAAAAACATGTCCGATAGATTGCAGTTTTGATTGTAAACTGTATTGTGGCCTATATTGCAGACACTAATCATGAACAGAGTATGCCATCAATATGCAACCATTTCCAAATTATAGTAGGCATATTTAGGCTGTATATTAGCAGATAAACAAGGCTTTATAGGCCTTCACAACATGTCTACTGTGTGCTGAAATGGGCAAATATTGCATAGGTTCATAAAGCATAGGCTTGCATGAATATGCGCCACCATGCAGCGTTCCAACTGGAGAATTTTTGGAGACCTTGTTTATGTTTAGCTAGGCTACCCATCGTTACAGCTGTTTGTAGCACTTACCTGAGGTGTTGTATTGTAGCCAATGGCAATGTCTTCACCAGATCGAAATAATTACTTTGGGATTGAAGACATTTCATTGCATAGTTGCTAGGTTAAACGCACAATTTTCCAAGGAGTGTTCTTCACAAGCTTTCAAAACCGCTAGTCCGCCGAAACAGTCACAGAAGTAAGTTATTTTGGACACACAACGGACAAGCTGATCGCCAACATGAATCTCACCACACACTGTCCGTCTCATTCACAAATATCCCAATATTGGGAACGTTTAATGAAGGCTACAATAATACTGGAAAACGAAGCAAATAGTGTTTACTACAATCCGAGTGTGACCGAAATGCGTGAAGCAAGATAAAGCAGCCAGGCGGCAAAACACATTTCCGATACAATAGCGTATCAAAATAAAAGTACTATTATTATTATTATTTTCAATCTGGTTTTCAACAAGTGAAAGAAAGAAAGAAAGAAAGAAAGAAAGAAAGAAAGAAAGAAAGAAAGAAAGAAAGAAAGAAAGAAAGAAATGATTTGGGAAAGCCAGATTGTACACTAGGCCTACACATAAAGTTTAAACTGCAAAAAACATTGGGCCTAGGCCTGCTGTTGGCTGTTCTAGGCTACATATTTGGTACATAAAAAAACAATGACAATGGGAGTTGGAGTTTCCCAGGTGGGCTTTCTCTTTTTTCTACTCTTTCTTATTTCATGTGAAGCTGCAAAACATAAAAATGATGTCCGGGGCTGAGAAAAACGGCTTCAAGGGCCGCAAATGGCCCTCGAGACATATTCCCCACTAGGCCTATAGGCTAGTTAGAACCAGGTCTGTGGCCGACCTCATAGTTTTCTCCACAGAGGAGGAGAGTGGCCACCTGCCACCACAACCCACGACTGTACAAAATTTAAAGCGACTGCTAAAAAAAAAGCCTTGTAGCCTTGACCTACCTATTAGTTCCCTAATAAATTATATTTTTTTAGAGTTCAACTCAACAAAGAGTTTCACTTTACACATTCACACACAAAGCAAAATATAACTAAAGTTATATTTTAACAGCAGGCCTATTTCAAAGAGAAAGAGACAAAGACCCCCATAATAGGCCCAAACTTTTAGTTTCCTTTTTTAATATTATCACTTGATTTAATAATTTGACTAGGCCCTACTTTTTTTCAACAATACAGTAGGATTTATCTTTTTTTGCATTAATGTCACAGTGATGTGGAAGGTAGACTACGAAAATGAATAATGGCAGCTGGCATGAACCACAGCATAATCATAGGCCTATAGCCTACTTTGATAGCTTATGGTGTGAGGATTAAAATGCATGCTTTAATGAGGATATACAAAAAGTAGACTATTTAAGTATCACACATACGGATGGCACGGTTGGCACATTAGGGCATTAGTCCACAAGTGAAGTTGAAGTCAATTGAAAAAAAACTCTTTAAAGACATGTTTCACAAAGCATTTCTGTTCTGCTAGTAAGTCGAGGCTAGATTATGCTATTTCAGTTGATGATGGCACTTGCTCCTCTTCAGTGATGTGGCGTAAATGTCCTTCGGGGTTAGCCGGGAGGTTGGTTTGTCAGGATCTATTTCTACAGCTGGAACACAAAGTAACATTCATGTTTGACATCTATATATCAATCAATCAATCTATCTGTCTATCTATCTAGCCTATCTATCTATCAATCTATCGATCCATCTATCTCTATCTATGTATCTAGCTATCTGCTATGTAGTCTATATCTATCAAACAACCTTCATTTCTAGCTATTGAGCACCTACCTGCTTCTTGGCCTGTGTCCTCATCAATCTGTGGGGTGGGGAGGGGGGCAGTGGATAATCAGACATTACAGGACGTGAGAGGAATCATGAAATGAGTGTCAATCATTCAGTTTAAAACAAATATTAGATCATTCTTAAAGGGGCACAAGGTAGGATGACGTCATTTGCGCGGTGCCCATGGCATGCCTGTCACAAGATCTACACCGTAATGAAAAAATGTTGTTCAAATAAACTCGCTGTGAGACTGTTTTTCATCACGGAATGCCAGCAGTTGATACAAGTCTGAATATGGTATGTAAAGCGATGTTTTCAAATGGAAAGTGTTTCCCATGACACTCTTCGGACAGCGCTGTCAAGAGTTGCATGTGGGGTTATCTGACAGCGGACCGTGGACATGGTCACGAGAGCCATCCTTCACTCACTAATGACTCGCATAAGCATCGGCTGACTGGGGACCGTGATTAATTAAACTTTTAATCCTATCTGGAGCCCCTTTAAGGTGCAGTTAGCAAGTTGATTTCTTACTAAACTGTTATGGGATTATGAAAATGCACTCATATCTGCATTTTCTAAAAAATCAAATTACAGTAATATATGTGTGTGGGTTTATTGGGTCAGAGGTGGGTCTGTGAAACATTTGTGAACATTTCAAGTGGGCCACGTGATGGAAAAGGTTGGGAATCCCAGCTTTAATGCAATATGATGTGCTCACCCTGACTTCCCCCACTTCTTGGTAAGTTCTGTCTGCATCTTCTGTGTTATAAGTAGAGAAAGAAAAAGTTTTCAAATCAACACATACAATATTTAGCCAGAAAACATACAATGGTGTGTAGGCTACCTATTAGTATGGCAATGATAAATGAATTCACATACTGACCGCAGTATTTCATGGCCAATTTTTTCTGTTCATTATGTAATAATTTACAGGAAAAGTTCATACACATCCTTGTGTGTAATTACAGCAGAAGGTGCTATTTGTTGCATAGTAATGAAGAAAAAAAGAATATCTGTGAAAGTAGTCAGCTAAATTAGGCCTACACAGACACCACACGTACATAAATAGTGTCATAAATATTTATAACTGTATTGTGTCATTTATAGTTACAACTGTATTGTCATAAATAGTTACAAATGTATTTCTGAAATAGCAGTGAGACATAGCAGACTATGTAATACAGCAGAAGGTGGCAATGCCTTGACCAGGTCAGAAAACAATGAACTACTGAGAATACTTTGTGTGTGCGTGCGTGGGTGCGTGGGTGCGTGCCTGCGTGCGTGTGCGTGCGTGTGTGTGCATACGTGTGTGTGTGTGTGTTCATCTGTCTGTGTTTATGTGAGGGTGGCCTACCATTGTAAACGTTCAGCACTAGTGAACTGGGTTGAGAAATCCTGACAAATAAAATAGAAATAATAATTAAAAAACTGACAAATATATTCTGATAACACAAACTGGTTACCAAATATTAGATCAGAATTTAGACTAAGAAGTTTATCAAATAGTCATGATACAGACATGCTTATGGCAGCATCTAGGTGAGGAGGTCTTCTCTCTCCAGTAGCTAGTGTATTTCAGGAACAAGAGGCAAAAAAGACAAAAATACATAATTATACAGATTGGGCACACACATACAGTATTTCACTATTTTGTATGTGATTGGCAGTTTCATTGCGTCTTTAAGGTCTTGTTAGTTTTGTCCACTGTCTTTGTATTTTTTTTTAACTTTAAACTCACTGCCTGCCACTCTTGACTCGCTGGAAGAGTCATTGTGTCTCAATGGGACCTTTCCTTGTTAAACAAGGGTTAAATATTAAAGAGAAAACACTAGGCATAAATAATAATTGTATAGTAAGCACACTAAAAATATAATATTCATAAAGGAAAAGCCAAGCCCAATATACGTATACCAACCTGTGTCACTGTCCCTGCCTGTGTCCCTACCATCCTGATCGCTTGGCACCTGAAGTTGTCTTGCAGAACAGACAAAGAAACAGTCAAAATACTTCTGCTAATTTTTAACGCTTTCATCCAGATGGGATCGCCTGCGATCCTGTTTACCATTTGCTGAAAAAGCTCGACTACATTATAACAACAGACGACATTGCATACATAACAAATTTAGACACGTTTTATTGTTGTATTACAATTTGGTGACATTAAGGTTACAACATAGGCTATACATGAAAGGGTCAAAGCCCAACATGACACTGAATAATCTCTCATAGAGATCTGCAGAGATGCCTGAGAGCTCCTACAAATTTACTTTGTAACTGAAAAAAGACAACGGTTATGCAAGCCTATTCATTGGTGGACCAGCACGCTCCGTCCCTTCAACCCCCCTGAATTGTTAAGCCCAATGGGAACTGCAATCGTCTCTAATAGTTAAATACAGAGAGATGTTTGAGTTCCTCCAAGCTCACTTCGTAACAGAAAATAAGACAAATGTAAAATCTGTTGTTTAACCCCTTAGCGCAGAGCCTATGTTATAATCTTACTGTCACCAAAATTAGGATAGGATAGGATAGGATGAGCCTTTATTGTCTCTTCTACAGAGAAATTTGGTATGGGCATAGAGAGTCTAAGTGTTAACACAAAGAACACATAGACAAACATAACACATAACACATCAACACATTAGACAAACATAAAAACACTTAACATGCAGGACTGGACCACAAATGTAGCCTACATCCAAACATGCACATATACACACAATTATATCATACAATAACCCCCCCACACACACACACACACACACACACACACAAACACACACAAATTGTAATGCCTATGTCTTAATCTGTTACTTAAAGCTGTCTGTAATGTCATAGCAATGTTGTTATGGTGTATTGAGTATGTCCAGCAAATAGTGAATAGGCCCGTCGGTGACCCCATCTGCACAAAGATGCTACTTAGTGAGGTACGCTATTTTGAGGGATATTTAGCTTACCTTCTACAGCTCTGGAATAATGGTCCTGCAAGCACACAGAGTAACACACTGTAACCTGGCACGTATGATCAGAGGTAAAAGTGAAAGTAAATCCCTGGTGTCAGTACTACACTGGCACATTATATTACATAGTGCTTACACAATTTAGTCCTCTGTACCAAATGAGGTAGATAAACTTTGTTGTTACTGAAAAACACTGAAATAACACCTAACAAGAACCCAACAAAAAATTGATCAAGGCACAACAGAGCATTTTCGTGTTTAACAACAGACATTTGCTGACACAGTGGGGAAACTGCATGCGCAAAACTCGTCACATGACAAAAGTGGTTTCCTGCGGCATTGAGGACCATGACTTTAACTACCTAAGGCGTCGTACCTCAACGCAGAATGCATTTTTTTGCAATTGCGTGAAATAAATACGCCCTTTGCATGAGGACAGTCTGCCTATGCTGACCTACCCAGTTCCCAGCCCAGAAGGCCTAGCAGCAGCAGACACAGCAGTAGACACAGAGACACACACACTCCAGACAGCCGTGATGGTCCAGGTGGGGTGACAGATTCTTCTGAAAAATACACACGCATCACGCATCACGCACGCACGCACGCACGCACGCTTTTTCCCCCCTTTTTTTGTACAACAAGCTGTATACATCGCCCCGTAATGCATGCCGTACTATCTGAGGCACACTGTGGTCATTTAAAGGTTAAAGGGCAACTCCTGCCAATTTCAATGTGCTGTTGTATTGCTCACGCTACCTTTGACTTGTCAGTACCCGGTGACGCAGCATTTTTTGGACTAGCCCTTTCCGAGATATGAGCTATTCTAATGGGGGCAACTTTTGTTTACATTTTTTTTTTAAATGAGCATAGGCCTACTCCAAATATTTTTCCAAAAGGTATCGCTGTTTGCTAGTTGTCTGCTGATGTTGCATAACCTTTTGGATGTTTTTGGGAATAAATAAAAATGTTTTTTTGAAATGTAAACAAAAGTTGCCCCCATTAGAATAGCTCATATCTCGGAAAGGGCTGAGCCGAAAAATGCGGCGTCACCGGGCACTGACAAGTCAAGGGTAGCAACAGCACATTGAAATTGGCAGGAGTTGCCCTTTAATAACCATAGCACTACTCCACTAGGATATAACACAGGGCCTTTAGTAATGCACTATGACTCGGTCATTGCCACTCTGGTAACAACAACTTTATAAGAACGGTGTGTTTTAACAGGTTAGTACATTAAAAACAAACTTATAGCAGGGGTCACAGCTTAGTAGTGCATTTTGAATTTGCACATGACATGCTCAATACCTTCATCCCAAATCTCCTCATACACGAGAAGGGTCAATGTCTGATTTCCACAGGCTTCAGATTCAGTGGCAGCTAGCATCCGGTCCGACACCACACAGCTGTACCTACTCAGAGGCATAGAAATGTAGTCCACATTTACCTGTATATGGGCGTAGTTTATTAGCCTGGTTCCTAACAGACCTCAGTGTGTTTGAGCTCTAGAGCCCACTGGTGGCACTCAACACACAAGGAGGTCTGGAAGCATGCAGCAGGATTCCATTTCTGCACTTTTAAAAAAAATAAGCAAGCATTTACTGCTTCAATATCAAAGGCAGGTCGCATTGAGGAGTCACAGAACATATTATAGACCTATTGACACTTTTAGAGTCTAGTAGTGGAGCTCCTGAAGCTGCGCGGAACTATAGGTCGGGCAAGAGCCAGGCAAATAGTTTATGGGGTGCAGAGGCAACTCTAGGTTCATCAGGGGAACCTAGAGTCGCGAAATGTCAAAGGAGTGGACATTTGAAAGAAATTTGCCACTAGCAAAGTGTAAGATGTTATTCACCATCCATGCACTTGGGGTGACAAGATGAGCCTTTGATGGGGTGGATGGTGAGGACTTGTCCATACAACTTGTGTCCCCACCACGTAATAAGAAATATAATGAGAACCCAAACCCACACCACTGTAGGCCTACACTTAGGTGCTGGTTACATGTACTGTATGTGGACGTGTCTTACTGGGTTAAGTTATCGAAATGTATTCTCATATGTACCTGCCAGAGTCATTCCTGTATACTTTGTTATATTATATTATAGTATGTTATTGTTGTCATATGACATATATTTAATTTCATACCTGCCAGAGTCATTCTTGTTCACAGCTCTGAGGTGAAAGCTGCTCTGGTTCTCATTAGAGTCCCACATGTGGACGGCGATGATGACTTGGTCCCTACAGAGGTAGGCCAGCAGGAGACCATCCACACCTGCAGTGTAGGGAAGGATACTTTAAAAATGTAGTTTGTAATGTTATACAGTACATTGAATTAATCACAGGATATCTTAACATGTCAAACAGGAAAGTACCACCTTTTTATCCACTTATTTGAGCATAGCTGTAATTTGAAGAAGCAACTGTAAGGGAGTAGAGCCACTCGAAATGTGTAATCTAAATCTGGGTACATGTAATCAGTTACTCCCCAACACTGCACACCTGGAGAAACGTCTTCTGAGGAGCATCTCAAGGTCGTGTCATCTTCTGAAGAGCATCTCAAGGTCATGTCATCTTCTGAAGAGCATCTCAAGGTCACATGGGTACCAGATGGCACTGTGGACTCCACTGAGGTGATCCTGGCCTTGTGAAGGCTATCTGTATTACACATAGAGTAGATAGATAAAGAGATACATACTGCATCCAATTCCAATTTTGTTTATTTTCCATCCAGACTCATGTCCTGGATTGAACCCTGGACAGAGAAAGCGAAAATAAGAACAGTTAACAGAGATACAATTATCAAATAAATAGTATTTGGAGAACATGGAACAACAGGGTTGGAAAATAAATAATAATAATAAAATTCACATCAATCAGAAATCCTAGCCTTAAAAAAGAATAGTCTGAATGTTAAGTCACTTACCGAATACCTGGATGGAGATGGAGTTCTTCCCATGCCCTCTCACCTGGCTGGGGTGATATTTCATCCGGGAGAACACACAGCTGTAGTTTCCCGCCTGCTCTGTCCTCACGTTTCTCACCCTGAAGGTGGTGTCCAGGCTGCTGCTCTCCTCTCTGGCGACGGCGAGCCCGTCCTTACACAGGTAGACGTACACCTGTTCCTCCGGTTGCTTCAGGCCGAAGGTGCTGCACCTCACCTCCATGTCACCTCCTCTCCTCGCAGACGAGGGCCCGTACACCTGGGCAGGCACCACATCTGGGCATAGAAGCATTATATTATATTTAATTATATCATATTGGCACCACATCTGGCATGTTTTTGAAAGGCTTTCCTACTCTTGTTTGGGTCTCTACTGGGCTTATAAACACTCCATGCATGATAAAAGTTGGTGTACTTTTGTAGATTAGAATTTGACTTTGATTAGATTTGATTAGTTTCGATTTGATTAGATTAGATTATCCTGCATTGTATCTCCAGGAGAACATCTGTGTTGAGATGTGAGAGTGAGATTCACAATTAACACCAGATCAACACAACAGAGAGGATTTGTAAGCACCTGTTCACACATAGCCTACACTGACCAAGCTGACACTACTGTATATTTTAAAGCAAACTATAGTTAATTTATTGAACAGGATGTTGGTTACAACAATGTGGGGATAGGTTTGGCTACAGATGAAATCAGAAGGAGTATACATTTTCAAGGCATAACATTGTAAAACGACTATATAAAATATGCTGCAAAAAAGACCAGCATCTGGACATATAAAGCCATGTTCACATTTACAGATGTGTTTCATGAAGAACATGTTCATGAAAAATCGACTTTTACCTGTGCTCTGCCCAGACAAATTAGTCGTCAGAATCACTGGAAACAAATGAAATGGTGATCAGAAATTTACTTTGAGCCTACATATGTCTGTAAAGTTTCTCATTCAGATCATTTTATTGAAAGAGTTTAGTTGTAAACTGGACGTTTAAGCTTACAACTGAACTCATATGTAGACAATACTATAACTACATGTATACACAGGCCTAGACTATATTTGTGAGGAAAAAAACACATTCTGTAGTATTTTTACTTACACAGCATGCAGAGAATGGACTTCATTGTGTGAGTTGCTTCTACTCTTTGCTGTTGAAGCAGGAAGACTACTGTACTTCAGATACAGTACACAGCTTGAAAGATGAGCAATCAGGGCTGGCCTGGGACCAAAAAAACGGACCTTTTTGGCCTTTAGACCAGCCTCTCACACAGCCCCCCATTTTTTTCAATGAAATTATAATTGGCTGAGTTCATTGTCTCTCTTACAGATGAACCAATGGGCTTCCAAATCTAAATGGTGGGCCGGTCTCTACGGGGAAAAAACAGAAATAAAACAAAAACAAAACCAGCATCGGCCCATGAGGACAGTAGGACAGATGAACAGTCCAGCTCTGGTGCAAACGGGGGTGGGGGGTATTGGGGGGGCCTTTCAGATGAGTTTGTCCAGGTCAAACCTTGATGGCCATAATCCATGACCATATGCTATCTGGCCAGTGGCTCACTTACACACACGCACGCACGCACGGAAGCATGCACGCACGCACGCACATACACGCGCGCACAAACACACACGCACGCATGCACGCACACACACACGCATGCATGCACGCACGCACGCACGCACACACACACACACACACACACGCATTGACATACCATAGGCCTCTGAGAATTGCTATGGGCTGTGTGTTGGCTACTGTAGGCCTAACTCTCTGTTTGACCGACCTGCAACAGCACAGAGTGGGTGTTATTGTGGCTGTTCACGCTGTGTTTTATTTTTATTCAGTCGTGGTGGCCATTGTTCTCTGGTCTGATGCATCAGCCTCTTACACTTCATCAAATCAAGTCAAGTCAAGTCAGCTTTCATTGTCAGTTTCTTTACATGCACAGGTCATACAAGGACATTTCTCTCGCTATACCATGCCAGGACATAGACATACACAGGACTGATATTTACAGACTAAGAGTGCAAGACAGGACAAGTAACAGCGGTGAACCAATGAAGTGATGCAGTAATGAATAACAACCAAACATTTACGTTATATTGATTGGTAATAGTGGATTGACCGACAAACCTGTAACAATAAAGTGTTGAAGTGATGAATAAAAACTTATATAAAGAAAAATAGAAAACAAATTGTAATGGTAATATGCAAAAAAATCTTGTAAAAATATTATCTAATCTAATCTAATCTTGTACAAAAATTATATAGGTCTAGTTGCCAGAGTGAAATGACAGTGAGCGGAGGCACTAAGCTGTGCTAGTCACGATAGTTCTTCTTCGCATCTAGAATGACCTTTTAACTGTTGTCAAGATGCAGTAAATTCAGAATGATGCCCTCCCTATCCATCTTTGTTCTCTTTTGCTAAAATATGTTCAGTTTGTGAAAGACTTCTCTGTTCATTGACATTCTTTTACACATTAAGGCAAGTGCATGATATTACAGACACAGATACAGTCGTTCAGTTTGTAACAGTTACCAATCACAACATGATGTAATGCCAAACTGCTGTGCTGTTTATAACAACATATTTATAATATACTGTAGGCTCTGTGTTAAGAGACTCAAATTCAAACTATGAGAAACTTGGACGTGGGTGTTGGGTGAGTATCCAGAGAAATGAATACATGTAACGAAACCCCCTAAATATTTACAACAAATGCATTAGTTACAAAAGTAAATAGATAGGTTACCATAGCACCCATCGCCTGTGAACTTAACATACCTGTATTTCATACCAGTTCCTGTCAGTTGTAGTATGTAGATTCTGTGACTTTGTGTGTGTGTGTGTGTGTGTGTGTGTACGTATGTATAAGTTTGCCACTAGATGACAGCATTGCACAAACTACAAACCCCAACTCCGGTGAAGTTGGGACGTTTGGTAAACAGTGAATAAAATCAAAATGCTATCATTTTCAAAACATTCAATCTATTCATTAGATGGAGAATAGTGAAAAGACAACATATTAAGTGTTAAAACCGAGAAAAAATATTGTTTTGGGGGACATATGTACTCATTTCTAATTTGATAAATCCAACACGTCTCAAAAGAGTTGGGATGGGGACAATAAATGGCAGCAAATGTCGAGGAAGACTAAAAACAAAACAAAAGACAACACTTAACAGTTAAATACATTAACTGATGAGATGATTTTATATAAAAAACAGTGTTAATTCCTATCTTGGACATGATTTCACCAGCTTAAATGGTGGGTGTATTCCTTGTCATGTTTTGCAATGTTTTCCTTTCTGTAGTGCTTACAGTGTGACAGGTCTTGACCAAAAGCCCACCATTTTATCACCTGCTGGTCCTTATGATGGAGCCAAACTGTTAAAACATAGTAGAGGATGCAATTTGACCTTACTATGTGGCAGTAATCGAAGATCTCCCTTCAAAATATAATGCATGAGTGGCTTTTCATGCTGTTTAAAACCCATTTATACCATTCAGCACTGTATTTAACTCTACAGATGAGTGAGAACATCTTAACCAATGCACTACTGCACCCGCATGCCATCATGGAGGCTGACTTTTGAAGTTAGCACTAACACAAGTCGGATGGTCCATTTTCACTGTAGCACAGGATGTGCAATGCTCTATTGTCAAAAAGAATGGACTTCTACAACTTCTGCTGACTTCTGTAAGCAAAGGACAGTTTCCCATGTCTTCTGGGTCTATTTCAAGTGAGCTCAGGTGCTTAGGAGAATGTTACACCCCTGTATCATTTGCACGCATTAAGCATTCTTAATATGGTCAATTTTCAGAGTGCTAGAGTGAGACTACAGCCAATATATATTTCATGATGTCATGAACCTATACAATGATTTTAGTAACAAAAATATGTCTTATATACACTCATTCGTGGTAAATCAAAGGGAATTAAAAAATGTATGTAATAACTATGGTAATTATTCCCTTTGCATCTTTAATTCTGAGTGACTCAGCCTCTCTGTGATGATCTTATACCTGGACACGTATATTGTCCGTCAGTACAATTCATTTTGAAATGTTCTTCTTTGTTGTTTTATCTTATTTGGATGTTTACTAGGTTTCACTGATCCCCGTCCCAACTTATTTGAGACGAGTTGGATTTATCAAATTAGAAATGAGTACATATGTCCCCCAAAACAATTTTTTTTCTCGGTTTTAACACTTAATATGTTGTCTTTTCACTATTCTCCATCTAATGAATAGATTGAATGTTTTGAAAATGATAGCATTTTGATTTTATTCACCGTTTACCAAACGTCCCAACTTCATCGGAGTTGGGGTTTGTACATGTGAAGTGAAAGCCTGATTGGGAATCCCCAACTCCTATTGTCATTGTGATACAGTACTCCAGAGTGGCCACAGTGTTCACTGCACACTGCACACAACAAAATTGTGCCTCATCCATGCAAGAGGGCAAATTTATAAGTCACTGAATGACTTGGGCCCTAAATATATTGTAAATATGCTTGAGCTATATCATCCTTATAGATGTCTTAGGTCTTCAGAATCTCATCTACTGGTGGTGCCTAGGGTCAGGTCTAAACAGGGTGAATTGGCATTTAGTCATTATGCTGAAAAATGCTGGAACCAACTTCCTGTCCAAATTAGAACTGCCCCTTTATTCTCATCTGCCTTTGGTGACAATTAATTACACACTATATATAACACAATATAGTTTTATCTTCTCTTTTCTCTATTCTTAATCACACTGAATGACATTATGTATGATAATGTGCTATATAAATATTTTTGATTGATCGATTGATTGATAGGGGTGTACAAGCATCTTCTGAATTTGGACCCCATTACATTGTATGAATAGAGGTGATGGCCCTGTCAGATAATACAGGCTACTACTACTACAATTTGGTTCATTGTAACTCCCTCAAATGTGTGTGCACCTTTATCCAAATCACTGAAGTTACTGTCATTCTTTCATGTTTTTTCCTTGCCAGGTTGTGCCAGGTATTGTAATAACCTTGTCTGCCTGTCATGCCTTTGCACCGCCTGCAGGTGGCACCAAACAACAAACTTGGTTTTATTGGGTGATGAAGTACCAGCTGTCCCCTCTCCTCCTCCATGTCAGAAGTAGCCTACCCTGAGCATGGTAAGGTTGCATTGCTCCCTTGAGTCACCAGTTGGTTAGTTAGGTTTCTAACTACCGGTACCTAACTTACAGTTGGGATTTCCCCTTGCATTGCACTAGTAAGGCAGAAATGCACGTTTTTGTGTGTGTGTGTGTGTGTGCACTATACGTTGTGTCATAATGACAATGGGAATTTCTTAATTCTGAGTCTTTCACTCATTTACGGCAGCATATTTTTAATATATATATATATATATATATATATATACACGTGTATATATACACTGTGTGTAGAATTATTAGGCAAACATGTGTTTTGACCATATTGTCCATATTATGCATATTTTCCGCCACCAACCTTTATGAACATGAAAACCTATTGGATTTAAGCATTCCAGATGATGCATATGTGTATAATAAGATGGGGTGTGATCAAAGGAGCCCAACACCCAATATCCGGTGTGCATAATTATTAGGCAACTTTGCTTTCTTCTGGGAAAATGGGCCACAAAATAGATCTAACAAACTCTGAAAAGTCTATAAACAATTTTGAAGTCTTCCAGAGGGATATGGCTCTCTTGAAATTGGCAAGACGTTGGTCACGTTAGCACAGAAGTATCAAATGCACCGTTACAAAGTCATCAGTCTCACATGAAATGTCACTGCCAAAATTTGAGAAGAATTTAAGGTGAAACTACAAGAAAAGTATTACCCTGCAGTGCTATCATATTCCAGAATGCAAACTTACATCAGGTGTCCAGAAGAACAGGTTGTTGAGCACTCAGAGACATAGCAAAGGTAAGAAGGGATGACACCAGACAACCATTTAACAAGTTAATTAAGTCAAGACTGGGTCGAGAAATGTCTGAGGACAGAGTTTTCAAAGGTATTATGGACTGGTGAAAGTGACTATTGACCGACAGGGTGGATGAGCCCATAGCTGGATCTGTGAGGGAAAAGTTTGCAACTTTCAAGAAGACAATAGTATTTATGCAGTATTCTGCTGGCATTTCAGTAGAACTCAGGAACTCATCTGAGTGTGCACATTACCGATCTAGCCATGGGCTCATCGATCTGATCCATTAACAGTCACTTTCAGAAGTTCATAAAACCATTGACAAAATTGTCTTAAGACCTTTCTTGACCCAGTGTTGACTTACGTTTCTTGTTGAGTGGTCTTCAGGTTTCAACCTGTTTTACCTTGGTCATGTCTCTGAGTGCTGAATACAATGTTCTCCTGACCACTCGATGTAGGTTTCAGTTCTGGAATATAACAGCACTGCAGGGTAATCATTTTTTGGTAGTTTGACCTTCAATTCTTCTCAATCCGGCAGTTACTTTGTGAGCACAATGCATGTGACACTGATGGCTTTGTAACGGTGCATTAGATGGATATGACCAATATCTGGGCAATTTCAAGACAGCCACATCCCTCTGGAAGACTTCAAAATTGTTTATAGACTTTTCAGAGTTTGTTAGATCTCTTTTGTGGCCTATTTTCCCAGGGGAAAACGATGTTGCCTAATAATTATGCACACCTGATATAGGGTATTGGGCTCCTTCGATCACGCCATCTCTTAATATACAAATATGCATGACCTGGAATGCTTAAATCCAATAGGTGTTCATGTCCATAGAGGTTGGTGGCGGAAAATATGCATAAAATGGACAATATGGTCAAAAAACATGTTTGCCTAATAATTCTGCACACAGTGTATGTGTATATATATATATATATATATATATATATATATATATATATATATATATATATATATATATATAAAATATTTTATAGGGGCTTTTATGCCTTTATTTGACAGGACAGTCGAAGATGGTGACAGGAAGCGAATGGGACAGAGAGACAGGGGATAATCGGGAAATGACCCCGGCCGTACTCGAACCGGGGTCCCCGTGGGTGGGCATGTAAGCCCAAATGTGGGGGGCTTAGCAGTTAGCACGCTGCGCCACAGCGCAACAGCATTCACGGCAGCATTTTAGGTAGCCTACCTTGTGCAGCTGGTCACTAATCCACCTTATAGATGTGGTTCGACAGTTTCAAAAGTACCGTAAGAGGGAGACTGGGCTGTGGTCAGTCTTCAAAACATACTACAGCCCCCCTGAAACTGATGTGGTGTGTGTGTGTGTGTGTGTGTGTGTGTGTGTGTGTGTGTACGTGCGTGTGTTCTGTATGCGTGTATCCATCACACCTCTGCTAAAACATTATAAAGAAGACTATGACCACACTTGTATATTTAAGTACTTAGGTAAGCGAAACAACGTCATATATAAAAAAACTTTTGGTCTAAGTGGAAGGTTCCCATGAATAAACCATTGTGGTGGCCGCAGGAACAGAAAAAGAGGTTGTGAAACTCTGAAGTGGCCGAGGTCTGAGCGCAGACTCTTAAGTAGTTGATGTTTTTTCATCAAGTCAATGTGTATTCCCTTTAGTTTTAACCCTTTCAAGCTGAGCCTGTTATAACCTTTTGATACTACAATTATAATAAATATAAAATAATAAATATAAATATAATTGTAATATCAAGGCATGTGTAATTTAGGAACCACTGCTATATGCAAATGTGTTTTCGGTTGATGTGTTACTATGTTACTAAACATTTATGTGTTACTAAGTTACAAGACATTTCCGAATGAAGGGTGAAGGGTGTGTACACAACAGGCTCAGATTTACAGTAACTGTGACACAGCACAGAACATCTTCTCAGTTCCTTTATCCAACTCATCACACATGAAAGTAAAAGCCCATGAGAAAAACAACCATTGTCGTTTTGACACAGTATTCCACATTCACTGCAAGGGGGCAGCCCAGATGCAGACTAGAAGAGTAGAATAGACTAGAAGATTAGAATAGAATAGAATAGAATAGAATAGAATAGAGCAGAATAGAGCAGAAAAGTATAGAGTAGAATAGAATAGAATAGAAAAGAATAGAATGCTTTTATTTGTACTTTTCACATGTACGCTTTACACTATACACATTCACAATGCGACTGAAAGCACTCACTCCAGTGCAGACAGTAAAGGGGCACTGTACACTGTAAAACACAGTGAGTTATTTACAGAAAAGTAAGAAGAGGGATAATTACATCACAGCAAATAGAAGAATTAATTAAAAAGTAGGCCTACTTTACACAAGCTGTAGACATTTGTACTAGCATGAACAGAAAAGTAGCTGGTCAATTTTACATTGGTAAAAATATACAGTACACTATACAGTTTTATACAGTATGTCACACAGACACACGCACAAACAGACGCACGCACGCACGCACGCACGCACGCACGCACGCACGCACGCACGCACGCACGCACACACACACACACACACACACACACACACACACACACACACACACACAGTGTGACAGTGGAAATGACAAATAAAAAGAAACGCAGTCTCACCCCAAGTAGTCAATTTCTGACTACCTTGGACCAGACGGCAATTTTTGACGTCCTGGGTATTCCTTCCACGTCACATTTTGACTATGTGGCCTAACCCTAAACCTATTCCTAAACCTAACCTCAATGACGTTATGCTGCCACAAGGGGGCGCCTTTGAGGACATAGTCAAAATGTGACGTGGAAGGAATACCCAAGACGTCAAAAATTGCAGTCTTGGGGTGTCAAAAATTGAGTAGTCAAAAATTGACTACTTGGGGTGAGACTGTGTAGATAAAAAGATATGCTATTCTATATTCTTTATCACCCAGTGAGCAGACGGAACGTCTTCTGATTGGCTGAGCAGGTGTCCTTTATTCCCCGGTAGCAGGACACCTATGATGTCATGCGGGCGTGCGAGCGTCCAAGTTGCTTCTTTTCTAACTTTCTGGCGAAGTGCCGTTACTAGTTCTATCGCATCTGGTTGTCTAGTCAAGACCGCGTCGTTAGTTCTATCGCATCTGGTTGTCTAGTCAAGACCCTGTTACTAATTCTATTGCATCTGGTTGTCAAGTCAAAAACCCAGTCGTCAATTCTATCGCATTTGGTTGTCAAGTCACCCCAACATTCTGCGTGCGTCCTTACATGCCTCCGATAGAGGCGCGTCTCACTAGATTAGGAAGTGGTGCCCATAGCAACGTACCAAGCGCAGTGGTGAATCTACCTTCTCACGAAGCCTTAGATCAACATATTGATAAATTAATTCTTAAATGCTGGTAACCGGGTGATAAGCGGAATAGCGGCCTTCGAGGTGTCCCGATATCAAGGGAAAATGGACTTGGCGAAGCGAACAGCCCTTCGGCTGCGCCGTCGGGCTGTTTAGAATGCTCCGCCTCGTCCATTATTTCCCTTGATATCGGGACACCTCGTCGTCCGCTATTCCATACATATTCTACATGGAAAAACTGCAGAATCTGGCAACACTGTCAGTTCTCCACAGTTCATGCATACAATGTCTGCACTGGGTCTAGATGGGAGAGGGGCTTGCTCTTCCTCTTGAGTGACTTTGCATAGGTTGCTGTTAAGGAAGCCCTTGCTCCATGTGAAGCCTGACCTGGTGGAGAGAGTTGACAAAGACAGGTAGGTTATACAGATATAGTATAGTATAGTATAGTATAGTATAGTAGAGTAGAGTAGAGTAGAGTATCATTTATTGATACCGAGGGAAATTAAGGTGTCAAGTAGTAGTGTAGTGGAAAGCGTGCACATCCAGCAGAAAAGCATCAGCAGGTGCCATTCTGACTGTTTTTTTAACTTGTGTAAGAGGAGATCTATGATCGAAACGTTGATCCATAAAAATTAAGTCTTTTGCAAGCAGTGTGCAGATCCTTTCCCGCTTCTACATGTCAAGTAGTATACACACATAAATACAGAAGAAGACACAAAGGCATCACACACAACATTTCACATACAGTATACCACCATGCATGTATTCACAGGTCAAATTTCTCCACACCCCCCGACAAACAGACACACAAAACACACACACACAGGTATATACTCAGGGGTGAAAGTAGTTTTTGTTTGTTTCTTACCGGTGCTACCCCCCACCACCCACAAACAAACAATAAACAAACAAAATAAACATGAGCATTACATATAATCGCTGCATGACTATTTTGGGTGTCTCTTCACAGGAGGACACTTGTCTCAAATGGCATAGTGTGGTTGTATGTGTTTTCTACTGAAACAGCAGACCTTACTTTTTTCAAATGTATGATTTTGGACCGCATCAAACCTATTCTCTTACCGGTACTGCGCATCAGCTGTAAATTTTATACCGGTGCTGCGCACCTGTGTGCACCCGTCTACTTTCACCATTGTATATACTGTAATTATTGCAGGGCTGTTCAATTAGAATTTAATTTGGGACACATTTCGAAAACCAAGCACTTAAGTTGGGTCGCACATTTACAGCCATCACTAATACGCAATTGACACTAGTGTTGACACTTTTGAAATAAGCGCAAGAACTTTTTAACATGTTACAGCCAAGGGCTGCATCTGGGCCGCATCTGGGCCGCATCTGGGCCACATGTGGCCCCCGGGTCGCCAATTGAATAGGCCTGCTGTATTGTATAGCACTTACTTATTATTATTATTATTATTATTATTTTTTTGATCATTATTATGAGCCCCCTTGAAAAATGAGGTGGTTAATCTCAATATATAAATAATATAAAAAATAGACAATGAACACAAATACAAACTAAAGCGTATATAAACTATAAAACTTATATAAGTATAAACTTACAATGTATTTAATGAATCAATAAATATTGATGTTCGCTCAGTTTTCTTCCGGCCTGAGCTGTTGACATGCACAAAGGCAAGCAGGAAACACACAGAGAGAGAATTAGAGTTAGAGAGAGGCACTCACTCATGGCTCCTATTCTGGGCTCTTCCTGAGTCTGTTAGTAGCAGAGGTGGGTGGCCAGGATTAGACAGAGCTATGAGAAACTTCTCAGTGTGGTTATGCACACGTAGGAGGCCTACATGCACTGCACTGCACACTTCAGTCACACTCACACAGAACCAGAGTTGTATGAAACAGGGGTAGAAGTACTCTTGCAGATGTAATTGCAACGCTAGTAGTATGATATTACGAAGATGAAGCCATGCAATATCATACCACTATTGTTTACATTACTGTTTAGAAATTACATATGTAAGAGTAGGCTGCTTCTACTTCTACTTCTACTTTATACACTTCTGCACAGAACCAGCCAAACACACCAATAAGCTTCTGCAAACTCCAGGCCCAGTAGCCCAAACCCGTCATAAACTATCCCTGGGCAGGTAGAGGCTATTGGGGTTCACTACTCATAGTAACCACATTCTCAATAATAATATGCATATACATGTCATACTTCATATATTTCTATGCATGTGTCAAATAAGCATCATTTCAGGCCTATCTTGGGTCCATCTGTTTACATTAAGAGGAAATGTAAGTGTTGTCTTACCTGTCCATCCATGATCTCCTGGTATTCACCTGAATTAAAAAAATAAAGTACCGGGTATTGGTTACAGTCCTTGGAGCAAAGTACGGGACAGGTGCCTGACTCAAGGGCACTTCAGCCACAAATTGAGGTGTAGGGAGAGGTAAGGGTGGGATTCGAACCAGCAACCCTTCTGATCTTGAGACCCTCTCCCTAACCATCAGGCCCTGCCAGAGCCGTAGATAGAACATAATTGTCCTATGCTTTGATCTCTGGTCCTGTGGTTTTATGCAAGCCTCGATGTTTCAGAGTACCCATCCCTACCATATGTTTGTGTTAGCCTTTCTAGGTTAAGTGTATTATTTACAAAGTTTGCTGTTCGGCTACTGTCCTGAAACAAGTGACCATTTAAGGTCAAGTAATTACACAGTCCGTTGAAATCATGTGCTTTTAAAATATGCAAAACCGGATGCTCTATAAATTGATGCTCTATGGAAATGAACGCTATGTCTGGAACATTCTAAAGGCTGCGCAAAACTGCGCGCCCACGTTTGACCATATATGGACACATTTCACTGCCATTGTTCATAGTGGGGCCCTATCAGCTCTTCCTTTAGATCAGTGTTTTCCAACCACTGTCGGGGAACACTACTATTAAGTACAGTAGATGCGAAAGAGGTTTTCTGAAAATACTCACTCTCGATAGCATGATAGGTGTCCTCATCCTCGCTTCCATCAAAGGAGTCCCTGAAAAAGACATTAGTCTTTATAGTAACCCTTTACTTTATGCAGGTGTCATATGTATGCACAGTGCACCTTTAAGGCTAATAAGACTACTTGATGTTCACTCAAATAAGTACAAATGAATGTTCACCTGTTCTGTTCTTGGGCTGACTGCTCCTCTTGCACGGCATCCGACACTCCTACAAAGATGATGAAACGGCAGTGAGATGACATGGCAATGAGTAGAGGAGAAAATAATACGTTTTATTCATCTTGAAGGAAATGATGCATCCAGCCATTATGCAGATCACACAGGCACGCACATACATACGGACGCACACACGAAGGCATGTACACAAGCACATACATACGCACACACACATAAATGCACATACACATGCATTGCACGCACATACATACGCACACACACATGGATGCTTGCGCACACACACACACACACACACCAGCAGCTGGGATTGGTAATTAAAAGGTGTAAGACCAAGACACAGTCCAAAATAAGTCAACAATATAGCAAATAGTAAGTAGCCTCTTACTGCAGATGGGGTCACCGGTGGGGCTATTCACCATTTGCTTAAAATACTCAACTACATCATAACAACATTGCTATGACAGTGCCGACAGCCTTAAGTAACTGATTAAGACATAGCCATTACAATTAGTGTTGCACCGATACCATTTTTTGGCCCCGATACCGATACCCGATACCTGGCTGTGCAGTATCGGCCGATACCGATACCATACAGATACCGATACCAATATTTGAAATGTATATATATGAAGGGCTGTAGTGCATACTACTTGGATGTAAAATCATTGCATGGCTTTGTCAGGCTGCTGCCTACCTTTGTGAAACAGGAAAAAGACTAATACAAAGTGAATCCAGCAAAACTTTTTATACGTTTTAAATACCTCTATGAAGTAACTAATTTCAAGGCTGTTAAAGTGTCACACAACCACCTGTAAATGGTATCGGTGCCCCATTTGTTGGTACTCGCCGATACCGATACCACCAATTTAGTGCCGATCCACCGATCCACCGATCCACCGATAGGCTACTGGTATCAGTAACACTAATTACAATTTTGGTGACAGTAGGGTTATAACATAGGCTCTGCGCTAAGGGGTTAAGACAGTAAAGGTCAAAAGACAGTATTCAGAAGACACTGCACAGTACTTACTGTTATTCTTTAAAACGTACTTTTTTTGGGAGCGAACAACATGTTTCGCCCTGTGCGTCATCAGGTAAGAAACGCGTGGTCCGCTCCCAAAAAATTAAGTAAGAAAAAATAACAGTAAGAAGTGTGCGGTGTCCTCATTGTTCAACTTTTCCTGCCTCACACGTGCGTTACTGAAGGCTTGTGCACAGTCAAGGAGTCTCTTGTACGCAGTCATATTTTTTGGTCTTTTAGACTTTATTATGGACAGGACAGTATGAGAGGTGGACAGGAAGCAAATGGGGAGAGAAACGGGGAGGGGTCGGCAAAGGACTCGTGCGGGGAATCGAACCCGGATCAGCCGCATGGCAGGAGAGTGCCCTACCGGATGGCCACAGCAGGGCCGCCATCAAAAGGCAGTACAGTAGGCTATGTAGCATCCTGCAAACACTACTTTTGTTTCTAAATACGAGATGTTTCCGTATTTCAAGGGATGGTTGGCAACCCTAATGTCTCAGCAGGAAAAAGACAATAAAACATCAACAGTGGAGGAAAGTACCAAGTACCTGCATAAAGGGTGTCCGCCTCTCCTTCTTCACCTCCAGCTGGTGAGCTGGAAGACATTACAACATAACAATTATATGATGCTTATATGATTATCATCATCATCATCATTATCATCATCATCACACACAGACACACACGCACACACACAGGCACGCAGGCGCGCGCGCGCGCACACACACACACACACACACACACACACACACACACACACACACACACACACACACACACACACACACACACACACACACACACACACACACACACACACTAATTAAATCAAAGGGTACACAACTGATGCTTTCAAATTATAGAAATAAAATAAAAAATAGTGCCTTACCTATCGTTGCCCATATAAAATCCTGTGAGCATATAAATAACAGTGTTAAAGCACTGAGGATATTTTGTGTGTGTGTGTGTGTGTGTGAGTGTGAGTGTGAGTGTGAGTGTGAGTGTGTGTGTGTGTGTGTGTGTGTGTGTGTGAGTGTGTGTGTGTGTGTGTGTGTGTGTGTGTGTGTGTGTGTGTGTGTGTGTGTGTGTGTGTGTGTGAAGCAATAGGCTACGTTCGAGCTGGAAATGGAGGTGAACTAAAACTTCTATGTACACTTATGCGCTAAAACAGAAAAAGGCCGAATGGTTTCACTTGCCTATAGTAGCATGTGGTAAGATCTAGCAGTTGGGCAAAGTTCACAGACCACCCTAAGCTCCTCTTGTACTCTAAGTACAAACGTACAACTGATTACTGGCAACAAAAAGTTATTCTGTGAAAATGAAGTTCTCGTTCCATTCCGAAGGTCGGGTGGTTTTCTCACCGGTGCTCGCCGCATAGACATTCTAAGACAGAACCACCTCACCACTTAAGAAACAGAGAGCGAATTCCTTTGTTTTTGTATGTTTTATTTGTCAGTAAACTGTTTATCCTATGTTGGAGCAGTTTGTCACGTCAGACTGGTTGCTTATTCATCCGGTCCTATGGTGGACGGCAGCTTTAAGAGGGAGCTGCCACTACAATCCTTATTTCCTAGTATGAAAGTAGGAATTCCCTGTCTGGAATTATGATACCATCTATGTAATACAGTATTGTTGCAAAATTTGCCTTTCGAGCGGGCCTACCGCAACCTATAGCCTAATCTGTCCTTGCTTTTGTAGACTCCCTCAAATAAAGTGTTACTGGATTCACTTATCCTATCAGAGTGATAGTGAGGCGGTTTGTGGCTGGTGTATGGTGTTGTCCTTACCTATGGGAGTCAAGTCAACATGTTGTCCATTGGTGTTTACGTAGTCACCTGCCATTTGGGTCTGCGAAGGCCTGGGTGTATGTGTGCCGCTAGGGGGGGAAAGGTGTTACAGATTCTAAGGGCCCAGGAACTGACAGCACTGACAAGGGGGCCCAAAATTCGAATTTTTCATGGGCCCCAAAATTTCTGGCGGCACCTGCCTCTGTCTGGGTAAAATCCAGATTACAATATTTATACAATGCCCATGTATAGCCACAAAGTTATCAACAACCAGCGACTAGCCCTGTAAGACACGGCCCCGTAATAAATTAAGTGTTACCAGAATGGCAACGACCAATTCGTAATGTGCTACTAAAGGCTCTGTGTACGGTCATAGTGGTGTATGGTAGTAAGAATGTTTCAGTGACAGCTGGTAGTATTCCACTAGTATCCACTGCATTAAGTCCCTTTGTTCAGAGCCTGTTATAACCTTATAAGCTGTTGCAACCATCCAGGGAGGAGGATGCAGCCATCTTACCTCCTGCAATTGAAGGTCCCTGTGAACACAAAATGGAGGAAAGGTCACCAAGGTGAATAGAGTTATAAATGTCAGTATGGTTACGAACATTTTGAAGAAAGGAACACAAGTTATATGCAGGGGTGGATTAAGAAATTAAAAGCCCCCGGGCCAGACATTGTCTTGCCCCCCCACCCCCACTGATTGGACATGCTCTACAATATGTTCCAAATTATTATGCAAATGACATTTTCACTGATTTCCCTAAAAAAATCAATAGGCTATACACTGTATTTGTACGTTTTTGAATTAACCTTCCAATGATAGCAGTATTTAAAATACATAAATAAATAGATCAAAATACATGTACTCATACAGTTCAAGTTACATTACTAGCAGATTCAGAGCACACATAGGTTTGTGCAGATAAAGGCACATTAAGAAATGTTTCTGTCAGATAAATACATCAGAATAAGAGAACATGCTAAAATACCATTACGAAGCAATAAACAGGTGAAAAAGGTAACACTTGACGCTGCTATATCTCTTGAGTCCCACAAACATGTAGCTATGCAGCTATGCATAAACCCTCTATTCAGCCATTCAACCACATCAGTGATACTGTCCCATTTTTGGAAATAAACTTATTTTACACTTCCCCTTGAGTTAAATAATAGGGTTTTACCGTTTTCCTGTACTTTCAACCGCTTTGTAGCTATGGCAGTTTTACCTCCAAGCTAGCAGTTAACATTGAGTCGTATGAGCAGTTTGCCGCTAGCTGGTCTCATAGGACTCAATGTTAACTGCTAGCATGAAGGTAAAATCTGCACTGCCATACCCAGAGAACAGTTGAAAGTACAGGAGAAAGGTAAAACCCTATTATTTAACTCAAGAGGAGATGTCAAATAAGCTTATTTCAAAAAATGGGACAGTATCACTTTAACCAATGCTCACAAGCAGAAACGACTCCAGTGGGCCTAAATATACATGTACATCCAGACAAGTTTTCAAACAGTCTTGTTAACTATTGAGTGCCCTTGCAGCCCTGAATGCTGGATGATCTATATGACCATATACAGCATATTGTTGTCATGATAGAAAAGTGTCCTCCTCTATCGAATCTATCATGGTAAATTAATTTGATCCATTACAGTATTACAGCTAATACACAATTTAATATCATTTATAGGGCTGACAAGCAATGATTTTTAAAATCCTGATTAATCTCGGAAATTACATAGTTACTTTTATTTCATGTTTAATTTTTGTATTATATTGCATTTGAAGACAGTTTAACCCATATGCTGGATGCTGCATAGCGCAATGAACAAGGTTTAAGGTTTAAGCGTCTTAGCTGTTGAATACAATTTATTTCACGTTTTTATGTGCCTAGCATAGGTGTCAATGGGACATGCGCTCGCCCTAGTTTAGGTGTAAATGGGCTAGGCCTATGCGTGTAAATGGGACATACGGTACGTTACGCCCAGTGTAGGTGTAAATGGGACATACGCCCTTTTGGCTCCAACAGTGATGCCCTCTGAGTTAGGTCTTTGTTGTTATGTTGTTATTCAATATAGGTTATATATATATTTCTGATATGTATTTTTAGGTACTGTTAGATAGAGCTCATGAAGACCTTATTTGCAAAGATGGTTTTGAAGGGCATTTTGGGTGGCTGCCACAGGGCCAAGTCAGCCTGGCCCCATGGGACCTATGGCCCCCTGGGCCTGGGCCCAGCAGGCCCGGTTATTAACCCACCCCTGGCCATATGTGGATAACACCCCCTGCACCTGAAACTGTCCTTGACTCTATAGCAAGAATGTTAGTGTATGGAATGCTCTGAAGAATGTTTACATTTCAATGCAGTTTACAATAAATCCATTAAAGAGATAAATAAAAGAGAAAATAACCTCATTTTATTATTATTTTCCTTTTTCAGTATCTACAGTACAGCACATGTATAAGGAGTAATATGATCCCTTACCATGAATTAACCAGATACAAGTACAAAATGTTTTTCTTTTTCATCTTTTTTGAATACTGTGTAACACTGTGCCCAAGTTCAAAGTACTTTCTTGTCAAAATGCTTTTAACTGTGTCATTGACAATACCCCACCCCCACCCCCACCCCCAAGTGTAACCTTATGATAACAATAATATAGGGTGAGTTTCAATGTATTCCCCTTACCCTGTCTCCAGAGCAGTATCAGCACAGCCACCAGTAGCAGCAGGGAGGGCAGGAGGTAGAGGGCACTCATGTCTGCTCCACAGGTGGTCGAGGAGGTAGAGGGAGTTGGCACAACAGCATCGCTGGGGTTCGGCTTATTCCCTGCAAGCCAACAATGTTCAACAGGCTAGTACAGGGGTGTCAAACTCACATTGAATGAGGGCCAAAGTCTAAATCTGGAATGAAGTGCTGGGTCGAACTCAATATTTATTTTGAAACATGGGCTAAAATTGTGCGTGCATGCACTTAATTCTCATAGTTTAATTTTACACACACTCTTTCCTATCATGTATGGTGGTTCAAATGTGACTGCACATATTCTGTTGCCTATGACTGTGGCATGGGACCACTCATATTCCTGTGACACACCAAATTTCATGTTCAAGTCTGTAACACACATTTGAAATGATCTTTCGGGCCAAATAACGTGACTCAGCCTGCCAGAGTTGGCTCCAATATTCAAGTAATTATTGATATGGATACAGCTCGTAAGGAAAAAGGAGAACAGGCAAATATGTAAAAAGCGTCTTAACCCCCCCAAAAAAGTAGTTATAATAATAATTACACAAATCATAATCATAATCACATCATTAGTCCAGCACAGTCTACACCTTTTGTGATGATGAGTGTTTCTTACCTACAACCTTCAAAAACACTGAGTTTACCCCACATGCGCCCAGCTCTGTAGGAGCAAGTGGTCGGTATGATACCACACAGCTGTAGTTGGCTGTATCACTCTGTTGGACTCTCATTCGATGAAAAATAGCTTCCTTCTTTGAAGAATCCCACATTTTGATATCGCTGATGGTTCCATTTCGACAGAGGAATGCTAAAAAGGTTCCATTGCCAGGGGAATCTTTTAAAGTGCATTTGAAGTCCACGTCTGCCCCTGTTTTAACTTTTGACTGATTGCTTGTGATCACACCTGGGTACACTGCATCTACACGAAGACACACATAACAAAATCTTTACTACATTATTCTCACACTTACGGATTTAAATACACTGGAAAGAGGAAAACTAACTAAACTTAAATAATACAAATACAACAAGGTAGACAGTGTTAGTTCTTACCGACCACTTGAATGGTGAGTGTCTTTTGTCCAGATGCTTTAACAAGGGTGTAATTAAGTTTTGTCATGGAATACATACAGCTATAGTTTCCTGAATCCGTTGTTGCAATTCTTTCTATTGTGAAAATGGTGTCGTGTGTCGTAGTTCTCGTCACCTTTATGCCTTTTCCATTCTTGCACAGGTAAACATAGATTTGCTCTTGTGGTTTTATAGGTAAAAATAATGAGCACTTCAACGTTGCACAATCACCCGCTCTGAATTTTGACTGCCCATAAATGTGTGCAGGGAGCGCAGAACTGTCACCTGTATTTGCAGTAAAATAGATATTAGATAAACATACGCATGAAACACATGCTATTATTACAATAATATTTAGAACAATAATAATAATCATTAAAATGCAAATAAATAAAAAATGATAAATAAAATAAAATGATAAATAAAAATGTGTTTAAAATGTCCATACCTGCAGCATGTGATACTGTGTACAGCGGCTCAGTCACAGTAACTACAACCACAACAAAAAAACACTATTAGCAATGCACATCAAATCCCAGTCACACATTCCATTTTACTGAAATAGTCACTTTGTATTGGTCAACTGTCCTCCATTGTATATGTACGTATAGCAATTCAGAGTAATAACTATAGGCCTACGTATTGGTCGGCACCTTTTGTGAAATGGTTTACATTTTTTCCATCTAATATTTCTGTGAGAACCAAACCATCGACATTTAGTAGTTCAATATGTGCAGCACTGGTCAGTGACAACATAGAAAACTGTAAGTCTAAAATAACAACAACATTATCAATGACATTAACATTAATATTAACATGAACATTAGCAACAACAACAACAACAACAATAATAAAAGGTGACAGAGTACAGTTAAATTACAATAGGGTCCTACACACCTTCTGTGATCAGGCCCTAAAAATAAAATGAGAATGAGTGAGTGTACTTACATAAAATAAACGATAACAGGAACATTGTACTGTCCATGAGAATGCAAGCTGTTGTCAATATGACAATAAGTCAGGAGTATCTCAAACTAAAGGCAGAAGAGTCGACGCACCTCTCTGACTCCCTACTTTGAACAAAGGAGGAAATGGCACTTGTGTTTTGAAGAGGCTCCTGTTTGTTAGCTGCATTTCCTGTTTCTATTAATGCTGGTGACACACACACGCACACACACACACACACGCGCGCACGCACGCGCGCGCACACACACACACACACACACACACACACACATGCACGAGACACGCACACACGCAAAAGGCACGCAAGCACGCACACACACACACACACACACACACGCACTCACGCACACATGCACACATGCACACGCACGCACGCACGCACGCACGCACGCACGCACGCACGCACGCACGCACGCACGCACACACACACACACACACACACACACACACACACACACACACACACACACCCCTCTCATGACCACCCTCTCTACTGAAACCTGACATTATATGTCCGGTATAAATTGACCTTTCATATGTTGTCCATAGTAAATGTGATTTCATAGGCCTACATTTCATACTTCATACTACATCGAACATACTATTTTCATAGCAGTTTTATGAATCAATGAATCAATGTGTGCTATAGTAAATGTGATGTCACATACTACAGTACTACTACCAGTACATTCTACTTCTCATAGCAGTTTTATTGATGGTGCTGTGCTCTCTCCTGATCATACGGTAGTTGAAAGAGTTTGTGATGTGTGTGCAGGAAAACCTATACAGGGAACACTGTACAGACCTGAGTGCACAGGGCTAAAGAATTAGTTGTATTATGAAGTGTAGCGCTGTTGGAAAAGCAAGCAAGCGAGTCTTTGCAAACATTTAATCTGTGTAATCATGCCCTCTCTTATCTTATAATTTGGTGTTACCTTGGCAATGACTAAGTTGTAATGTATTCAGGAGTGAAAGTAGTTTTCATGTCTTCCCCCCACCCCGCCCGCCCCCCAACCCACAAACAAACAATAAACAAACCAAATAAGCATGCAAACAAAATAAACATGTGTAGGCCTTTAGATCTATATCACTGCATGACATTTTCAGGGGTTTCTGCACTTGGGTCAAATGGCTTAATGTGGTTGTATGTGCTTTCTATTTTTAAATATCACACCTTAATTTTTTTTCAAATGTGGGTTTAGGGGCCAGCATTATTATCTGACTGGTACTGTGCATCAGCTGTAAATTTTACACCAGTGCTATGCACCTGTGCACATTGGTTTACTTTCACCCCTGAATGTATTGCTAAATGCTCAGACAGTGTCATGTTGTACTGGTGTAGCACCATGGTAGCAAAGTGTTTTCCAGAACTATTACAGCATTCCACTGGTGAAACGGTGTGCAGCATAATGATGAGGACATGTAATAAAAAAAAGAACACAACTCCATTCCATTTGGAGAACTGAGGCAGAGGAAGTGAATGTGAAAGTGATTATGTCACTATTTGGCCATTGTGATCCTGTACCACAAACAGCTACACACAATGGTGTCTGACTCATACTAAATTAATAATGTATGCTATAGTACAGGGGTCCCCAAACTTTTTTCTTTGGGGGCCACATTATCGTTCCTGACTGTGATCAGGGGCCGGGATCAATCATGTGGGCTATGTACTAGGCCACTGCCCAGGGCCGGTTCTGGCTTATTTGGTGCCCTAGGCGAGTTTGATTTCTGGCGCCCCCCCCCCCCGCCCCCCTACCTTTGAAAGAAAAAAAAAATCTTTCTTATAGCCTACCTCACAGAACACAAGACTAATATCCTTAGTAAGCTTAACTAAATAGCATCAAGAACAATAACTGTTTTTCATCAAATGGATTTGTGGTTCTTTTTGACAGGCGACCAACACATCAGATTGAGTCGCATGAAAGTAGCTTCACTGTGTGGTGTGTTGGATGTGATGGTGGTGGGGCCCCCAACCCCAGATGAGAGGGAGGTTATCAATGTGTTTGAATTGTAACGTGAAATTGAAATGCCAGGAGAGTGATACAGTACATTTGCATGTAAAATGCATGTGTAGACAATAAGCCTACCAAGGAGGTCTGCATTGATCTACACTATCTACAGCATCACAAAGCATGGCAGCATAACAATTTTAATAAGCTACACATTTGTGCTGTCTTCCAAACCAATTTCATTTCTGGACTGGAAATAGTGGTGCATTTGTGAGTAGGAGAATGAGAAGGGGGCTATCTATGTGTTTGGAGGGACAGGGTGAGAGAAAGGGAGAAGAGCTGTCACGCTATTGAATTTCATAATATACAAAATATGGTAAATAGCCTCACTTGTCTGCTGTGCATGGTTCTGTTACATGATTAATGTAAGCTATGTCATTCTGGTCTGGAAATTAATGTTTTTTTAAGCTTACAACAAGTAGGCCTAGGTAATTCATGTGGATGGAAGGAGATATGGGAGCTAAAATTGTTTCAAACATTGCACCAGTCTTACTTTACATTGCTTGTCAACCTAAGCAAGTATTATGATATCAGGTGGGTGTTAGTGAGTAGTGAGTAGGCTACTAACAGCTACTTTACTGGATTTCATTGCTTGGCATACTTGGCTAATGTTAGCATGCTAACTAGCGATTTCTCTGATCAAAAACAAAGCTCTTTTTCTCTCTAATTCCAAATAGTAACCTCATAACTATTAGGCTTTCCATAATCACAAACGGTTGCTGATTAAATCACATAGTTCCAAAACACCCTCTGAAACTCCTGCATCATGCAATGAGTGGTTTGATGAGAACATAATAATCTCCATCCAGCAGAGCAGCACTAGTATTACTGTTTGCGCTTGCCCCCTCTGTCTCTCGAGTGAGTCTCCAAATTCAAAATAGACCGCACGCTGTCACTCGTCCCGCCCCCTTTCTAAGAACTGTCTGTTTATTGGTTCACAGACTTCCCAGAGACAGTTGGAAGAGATATTACTATTGGCTGAGGGGCGCTTTGCCGTGAGGAGCGCTTTCGCCACTCTTTGTTGATTGCGACTTCATAAAAAAACTTCATATCGCAAAATTACGCATAGGAGAGCGCCATTTCGGCGCCCCTTCTTCACATGGCGCTCTAGGCGACCGCCTAGCCGGCCTATGCTAAAAACCGGCCCTGCCACTGCCTGTTATAGCCATAAGTTATAACACAAAATAGTTAATCATTACAAGTGATTTGCAAAAGAAGTGAGTACTTCAAATGTGTTTAATTTCTAATAACCATGTAAAAGCGTTAGAAAAATATGGTGATTGACAGTTTATGAGTGACACAATAGAAATGGTAGGCCTGTTTATATTATAGTGAGATGAGAAACTATCAAGACAAGAAACTTCTGGTGATTCACATATACGTATACATGAAGTATATTTTATTTTTTTCTGTGAGGATTGCTTCTTTGGGCCAGTTCAAATGGTGAGGTGCAGAGAGGTGTAGGGCCGGTCAAAGGGGCATGGCGGGCCGCATCCGGCCCCCGGGCCTTAGTTTGGGAACCCCTGCTACAGTATGAGGGATTTCATAGGCCTTCCTGTCATTTTTCACACTACTTTCACAGCTATTATTATATTGCATGGTGCTCTCAAGTGATCATAGTTGAAAGACAAGTTCTTGTGATATGTGTGTGTGTGCATCATCTCAATCCCTCCATCAAACCTATGTATATTGGAACACTGTACAGACTTGAGTGCACGGGGCTATGGATGAGAGAAGAATTAGTTGCGTTATGAAGCGTAGCTCTTTCCTAGAAGCATGCAAAGTCTTTGCAAACATTTAAACTCTTTAAGGACATAGAACCCCTTACAAACGGGCCCTGCCATGGCCATCCGGTAGGGCACTCGCCTGCCTCGCCCGGGTACTTTGCCAACTCCTCCCTGTCTCTCTCCCCATTCGATTCCTGTCTACCTCTCATACCGTCCTGTCCATAATAAAGTCTTAAAAAAGACCAAAAAATACATTAAAAAATACCCCCTTATATTATAGACCTACCTGTAAACATAGTGTTACCAGAACGGCAATGACCAAGTTGTAATGCATTGCTAAATGGATTCAGCCAGTTAAGACATAAAAGTGGCTGGTGGATGTGATAGGGGCCAGTCTATGCACAATGGAAACTGTCCTCAAAATCTATACCTGGGGAAAAGTCCCCCAAAAGATGCAGTGGCTAGGCTGATAGTGAGACACTTACTTGTTTTGTCCGGGGTGTTAGCCAAGCGCAAGGCCACAAGCACAGGCCGAAGATAGGAGTTATGATAATGGAGTGTACCCAGTGGCTAACAAGTGTGGCACTTGAGATGTAATTCTAAACTCAACCACAAGGTGGAAGTATTTTCACACTTTTATGTCCTAGGACGTGCGCAAGCAGCTGTTAGGTTCATACAACACATGTCCCTTTTAAAAGCAAAAAAACATTAATCAAATAGTCTCGCAGTGATTTGAACAGAGATTAGTTATGTAGAGGATTATTAAAACAAACACTTTTTTATTGAGGATCAGTTTTTTTTTACAACTTTTTACAAATCTGAACATTATCCTGTAAGATTCAATATAAATGAATCAATTTATTCATAAATTAGTATTTCTTGATGAAACTGAAGACGATGAACAAATACAAACTTCAGAGACACATCTTTCAAGGTCTGATACAAAGCAATGTCATACAGTACCTTTCTCTGGAACACCTCCCCCCCCCAACCCCACCAAAAAAACCCTCATCACAACAGTTTACAACACAATTGCTATCACACAGCTGTACAGTTACACGTTTTCACCTTTGCATGAATGGTTTTGAAAAACAGAATGCACCAGTATGTGTATCTGAAAATGACAGTTCCCCGTTTCTACTGTATAAAAAGAGCCCCTTCCTAAAAAAACTTCCATGTGAGTTGATATTTTATGGAGGCACTCTTGTTTCAATAGCCGATGAATTTCATAAAGCAGCAACCTTGGAACAGATGAAAAAAGGCAACAAGTAATACCATCCAATGGCTTGAAAACCCCAGTGCAAACATTACAGGGATGGACTGGAACAAAAATCAAAACAAAAACAAAACAAAAACAAAAAATCAGACTGGAAGGACCCTTAACATTTGACTTTTTGATGATTTCACATTACATTGTACAGAACTTACATTGTACAATACTGACGCACAAAACTTCCACTTTGAGCCAACATGATCTGCTGGCACTGCAAGAGCCATGACTAGGACACTGTGGACAGGGAGGAGAATGCAGGAGAGAAGAACTTCCTTGGCCTAGCAAATGACATATGAAAGACCCCCCACCCAAAGCATACAGCTGAATGGCGAACCAATACTGACACCCCCATATACTGTATACTGTATATGAGGTTTTTTTTTTTTTGCAAAACGGTGTATCTCCATTTTGTACAATGTTGGGAAATTGACATTTTTGTAATGCATTTTATATAGGTTGAAAAAGTGTGTTCTCAAACTATTTGAATGGCGGCAAGAATTCCCTCATAGGTGATACAGTAGGACCTCTGAACAGTCATTTCCAATAATAAAATGCAAAAGTCAAAAATGGTGGATGCACCGTTTTGCAAATAAACTCTTCCTATATATACACACTACAGTATATGAGGGTCAGGGTTGGGTCCCAATATATATTATATAAACAATATAACTGTTCCGAAATGTCCCTGGGCAGCAGTGTGAGCAGGTAGTATACAGCAGTATATCAGCTGATTTTTAAAGGGGTATGCCACTATTGTGGGGCTTAATTCAGTTAAAATCGTTGGCTTGGGTTTATAAAGGTGGTAAAGTGTCTTATTTTTCATATTAAGCGTTGTCTTGCTTTAAGACAAATTAAAAAAGGGAATATGTCGCTAAGCTAGTGAAAGTCAATGGATCCGTGTAGCATTCTACACGGATCCATTGACTTTCACTAGCTTAGCGACATGCTCCCTCTTTTAACTTGTCTTAAAGCAAGACAACGCTTAACATGAAAAATAAGACACTTTACCACCTTTATAAACCCAAGCCAACGATTTTAACTGTATTAAGCCCCAAAATAGTGGCATACCCCTTTAAGTTTATACCGGTCACCATTCAGTAGCTCAACTTTTCAGTAGTGTCCAAAGGCAACAGTGTCATACTACCCCGGTTCCGCAGTGCCCCTGGGTGACATCATTACTGGTTCAGTGTAATTGGTCAGCAGTGTCTCCATTCAGTTTTTTTTGCAGGATAGCAGAGGGACTGGTCAATTTGTCACTGGTCAGCACTACTGTGTCACATCATATGTGGTTCTGGTCACCAGATTGACTTCATTGTGCCCTGCCCATTGTGTCGTGTCATTATGCCCTCTCCTAGTTGCAGAGGTCCAGTGTCACTGTTCAATAGTGTCCACGTTCAGTGTAGTCTCACGGTTTCTCCACTGTCCTTATTCAGCAGCGTTATAATGTCCAAGGGGAGCCGTATGATTCTTCAGAAGTGTATGTATTGTGGTCATTCATCCTCTCCTAGTGGCAGGGGCCTGCAGGAGCAGCCCAGTGTCACGACTGGATAGTGTCACTTTGCGATAATGTCACTGTTTGCTCTAGTGTCCCTCTGCAGTGGTGTTCAACGTCCTCCCAGGACAGTGGTGAGAATATCGAGTCTTCAGCAGAGTCGTGTCATATGTCCTCCCCCGAACAGCAGGGGATGCAGAAAGAGCCCATTGACGCTGTTCAGTGGTGTTCAGTGTCCCAAGGCACCATAACATTGTCATAGAGTATGTGGGACTACTTCTCAGTGTCTTGTCATATGCCCTCTCCCAGTAACAAAGGACTGGAGGAAGAGTCTAGTATTCTACTGTGTCACTGTGCAATAATGTCACTGTTCATTATAGTGTCCCTCTTCAACAGTGTTCAAAGTCCCAGGAGGTGTAGTCATAGAGTATGTAGGACTATTTATCAGTGTTGTGTCAAATGACCTCTCCCAGTAGCCTAACAACGGCTGGAGGAAGAGTTCAGTATCACTGTTCAACAGTATTTAGTGTCCCAAGGCACCATAATAGGGCTTATGCAAATGGAGGAAGAGTCTACAGTAGTATCACTGTTCAATAGTGTCACTGCTGTAATGCCACTTTTCACTATAGTGTCCCTCTTCAACAGCGTCCAATGCCTGAGGGCAGCAGTGTGGGACAGTAGTCAGAGATTAGTCATAAAGTATGCAGGATTATTTATTAGTGTCGTGTCAAATGACCTCTCCCAGTAACAAGGGATGCCCTGTTCAATAATGTCACTGCTGTAATGTCACTGCTGTAATGTCACTGCTGTAATGTCACTGCTGTAATATTGCTGTAATGTCACTGCTGTAATGTCATTCTTCTCTAGTGTCCCTCTGCAGCAGTGTTGCAATGTCCCAGGCCAGGGCAGCAGTGTGGGGCAGTGGTTGAAAGAGTAGTTATAGAGTATGTCGGACTATTTATCAGTCTTGTCCATGGGGTGGAGCTATAGGGGGGCCAGCAGGGCATTTGCCCCTGGGCCCAGGGGCCTCCTGTATTGGTGGTGGGGGCCCTATTGTGACCATGGCAAGTCGTATGGAGGGCCCTAATAAGTGTCTTGCCCTGGGGCCCTATGTGCAATTGTTCCGCCACTGGTCTTGTCAAATGTCCTCTGCCAGCAATAAGGGCTGGAGGAAGAGGCCGGCCGTCCCCAGTATGCAGACCAGGACGAAGACCCAGAGGAATATCCTGTCGATCACCATGGCAACATACTTCCAGTCATCCTGAACCTGTTGCGGAACAGAAGACAGAGAGAGAAGAAAAGAGAGAAGAGAGAGAGAGAGAGAAGAAAAGAACAAAGTAAAATGAATGCGAGAACGACAAGCAGACAGGCAGCATTTGAGAAGAAGGAGGTGAGATAAATGGGAGGGGGAGAGAGGGAGAGAGGGAGAGAGAGAGAGAGAGAGAGAGAGAGAGAGAGAGAGAGAGAGAGAGAGAGAGAGAGAGAGAGAGAGAGAGAGAAAGAGAATACTACAGGGGGACAAAGAGCACTGAAGTGAAGAACCAGGATGAAAAGAAAGCATGAGAGAGAAAGTCAAAGACAGACAAAAAAGGGAAAGTAAAAAGCAGACTTGCCCGGGCGAGTTTAATCTTGTTTATGTCTCATTCATTCTGGTAGAATTCTGCACTACTGCAATTTGCTACACATTCAGAGATGGACAATGGGATGCAGATTGGAACAGACAGTTGCCAGATTGTATGTGTTTGACAGACAGCCATTTCTGCAACATGTTTCAATATAAAATCTTAAATAAATATATAAAGGAATGGAGTTTACAAAACTGCGGCCCAAAACTGGATTTATATGGTGGTGTCAAAATGCCTGACATTATTTCAGTGGCATAAATAAGTTGTATTTTGGACTTGATGTCAGTATATCGACTGATTGTTTACTGTTGTTTACTGTTCAGTAGTGGCACAGTTTTCTTTACACAATTCATTTTTATCAAAATATATACATTTTTATACAGGGATAATTAAAACACTGACTGTCAAAAAAAAACAAACACAAAAAAACGGTAACACTTAACTTAAAGCCCATATCTATAGCGCAATATAAGAAATTATAATGCGCATTATAATTAATTACAACGTATTATGACTACACTCATAATGCTTCATGATGCCTTATATTATGAATAAACGTGAATTTAGCGTAAACTGCTTTATCATCCAAGAGTGTCATGAGTGCTCATGACTGGCTATAAACTGCAGGCTGCCTGATGCAGCTCATAGTACATTAGTACATAGTACCCCTCTATGCACAGACCTGGATGATAAACTGTCATAAGGGCTCATAAGATGCTATAATGTTCCATGTGAGATCACAAGCTGTCAATGTGTGCTCTAAATAAAGTGAAGTTTAAATGAATGCATAATGCACTGTATAATGTACATCTATAATGCATCATAATGTAGGCCTACTGTAAGCCCCATCAGGCAGCCTGTAGCTTATAACCAGTCACTATCACTCATAACAACCTTGGATTTATAAAGCATTGTAAGCTAGATTCATGGTTATTCATTACTGCTAACATAAAACATCATGACACATAATGGGTGTAGTTGAAATGCCTTGTAAGTAATTATAATGTGCATTATAATTTGTTATAAATGTGCTCATAATGTGCTAAACCTACTCCACATACTGTAGGTTTTCCTTCAGAAGTTTTCACTCATCAGCTTTGTAGAGTGAGCTTAAATACTAAGATTGAACCTATTTCTATAGCGCACCTATAGTATTTGGTCTCCTGCAACTTATTATTATTTATTATTATTGTTGTTCTTATTATTCATGATTTCAATAGACACACCTCTTTGGCTTCGTTCTGCAGCTTCATGTTCTCCGCGATGTACTTGACGCTCTCGATGGCCTCCCGGACCTCCGGCGAGAGAGCCGCGGTTGACATGCTCAGCAACGCGCCACCGCCGCCATCCAGCGACTCCGAACTGGAGCTTCCTGACACACCCCCTCCACCTAGCACTGCTCCATTGAGGAAAATCATTGCATGATTTAAACACCATTCTTTTACTTTTGTATTTTTTTTATTGGAAATAAGGGTTCAGATGTCATTTCATCTATGTGTGAATTCTTGCCATTCAAATCATTTGAGAGAACATACTTTTTAAACAATGCAATACCCAAAACAAATCAATTTTCCAAAATGTTCCAAAATGGATATAAGTTAAGCTCTTCAAATCAAGATCGTGATTATTTCTGTTAATATTGAAATTACAATTATTTGAAATATCATTTTTTCCTCCACCATCCAATGACTCAACTATCTTGTCGTAGGGTACATCTCATTATCCTAACTCCCGTCCTCAGCCTATGCTTATGGCCTTGAACTTCGCTGATGCCCTGAATAGAAAAAAACAACGCTCCCCTGCCATCAGCCTATTCACAATGACTTTTGGGGAACTTTTCCCTATTCAAAATTCTGATAACAAACGAGAAAATGACAAGATATTGAACTAAACCTTTGTCGTTGATGACTTCCAACGTCATCATGAGGCCACAAGCACCAGGAAAGACGGGAGGAGTTGGGATAATGGAAACAACTGTAATGAAGCCAAAAAGCCCTCAAAATACTTTCAAAATTTAATTTGATTATTTACACAGTCTTACCTCCACCCCCTGCACCGACACCTCCGATCCCAAAGCCCAGCCCCAGTGCTCCCAGGCCTCCGCTGACGGTCCCCAGGCTCCCCAGCCCTCCTCCACCTCCTCCTCCTGTTCCTGCTGCGTTGTCGCCCCCTGCTGGCAGCTTGGTGTTCCGCTGTCTCCTCCAGCAGCAGCTGCAGCTGCATCGGCCGTCCCTGCACAGCAGCCCTGAGCCAGCCTTCAAACATTCAAGGAGTCAGGATCAATTTACTCTGTTCCAGGGGGGGCGCTGTGGCGCAGCACGCTAAACCCCCCACATTTGGGCTTACATTGCCCACAGGGACCCCGGTTCGAGTCCGTCCGGGTCATTTCCCGGCCCTGCCCCATCTCTCTCTCCCCGTCATTTAGTGTCTACTCTCACACTGTGCTATAACAATCAAGGCTGAAAAGGCCCCCCCCCCCAAAAAAAATATATACTGAAATTACGCTTTTCCGCACTGATTTATATTTGTATAATATTATTTGTTTTATATATTGTTGTACTGTATATTTTATTTTTTAATTTCTCTTGCAGCAGCTGCATCATGACACAGCCACCCCGAGCCGGCCTTCAAATACTCAAGAATCAAGATGCAAGTTTCATCACTGATTTAAAAATAATAATAATAATAATAATAATAATAATAATAATAATAATAATAATAATAATAATAATAATAATAAGAATAATTATAATAATAATTATAATAATAATAATTAATTCTTATGTCCATTTTCAAGCCATATTCTGTTTTCATGTATGTCTGATCAGCAACAACAACACATAAAGGGAAATCATAGAATTCATACATAAGGTAAATCTAAATACTGTACCTACATACCATTCATACCTACATACCGGTCATTAAGTCCATACTGTCTTATGTCCATGTATGAGTACTGTCTATGTCTATACTGTCTATGTCCTTACCTAGATTAGTCTATGTCTGCATGGGAAAGCAAGAAACGTAATTTCAAATTCTTTGTATGACCAGTGCATGTAAAGAAATTGACAATAAAACCAACTTGAACTTGATTAAGTGCATACCTTGAGTGAGCCGGTCTTGAGGGTCAGGCTACCTCCTCCTCCTCCTCCACCACCTCCTCCTCCTCCTCCACCACCTCCTCCTCCTCCTCCACCTCCTCCACCGTGCAGGCTGGAGAGCTCCGTGCTGAGGAACAGGCGCTGGCGAGGCCCAAGGCTGGCCGGCAGGGTCATGTGCTTCAGTTGCTGCTGATGATGATGCTGAAAGAATCAACATGGCGTCATGACAACACGTGAACTGTCTAATTGTGTGTGTGCACATGACTTTGCATGTTATTAATAATAATAGCTAATATTTGCTCATGGGACCAAAGTACAGTACGTTTTGCAACTAAAATTTTCCCAATCATAATGAATACCATTATGATGAATTTGATGGGGCTGGTAAGTATTCATGGAAAATGTAACATTTCTGTATGGGCAGCATGAATTCTGGAAGTAAACTACTGGAAATATTACACAGCGCACCTTAAATACTTGACTTTAAAAGCATAACGGATGCCCTACCCCTGCGTTCTGCATCAGCTGCTGGTGTTGATGTTGCGTGAGGTTTTGCAGGAAGGAGGGATTGAGGGAGGAGGTCACGGCGGCAGCATTGGCAGTGGCAGAGGAGGAGGAAGTGGAGGAGGAGGAGTGCAGAGCGCACTGGTGAGAGGGCGGGCCCTGTGACAGGAAGTGACCTTGGTGGCCCAGGGCGAAGCGCTGCGGGTTGCGTTCGGGTCGCGTCATGAACATTACACGCGGCAGCATGCTAAGGAAGACGCGCCGCACCCATCGTGGCATGGTGTGGGTCTTGGGCGTGCGGTAGTGCACGTTCAGCACGAACACCGTGATGACGATGGAGAGCGTGACGAAGATCATGGTGAAGAGCAGGTACTCGCCGATCAGCGGGATGACCAGCGAGGTGGAGGGGATGGTCTCGGTGATGACCAGCAGGAACACGGTGAGGGAGAGCAGCACCGAGATGCAGAGAGTCACCTGGATGGGAAAAAGGTAAAAAGATGCTCTCAGTATACACTCTGACAGTATTGCTTATTAACCCATTGATGCCTAAAGCAGGTTGATCTGATATCACCAAGTATTTGCTGGTCCAGGATCAACATCAAAGTTGTTGACCCAGGATCAATGTTACAGGTGACCAATCAGGGATCATTTGTGATTGATGATGTCATAGCCCTGAGACATGACAATTTCAAATTTCCCTCTCCTTTTACAACCCTCACCATTTTGAGCCTGCCAGACCGTGAATGACAAGGGGGTCTCCTACTTTCTCAAATTAAGGTAAGATTCATCAAAAAATCTTAATGAGTGAATTGCAAACCAATGTAGCCTACCATTAACCCCTTAAGACACAGCATTGTAAATAAGTTGTTACCAGGCAATGACCAAGTCGTAGTGAATTACTAAAGGCCCCGTGCACTGTCAGTGTAGTACCTATAGTAGTTAACTTTCAATGTCTATTACAGCGTGCCTCAGGAGGTACGGCGTGCATTAAAGCGATGGTTCGGAGTAGAATCACCCTAATGCCATTTGAACCGTGACACCCATCCACCTTTACACCCGAAGTGTTTTCTGCCGCAGGCTTACATCAACAGAGTTGCCGTGTTATTCGATGTTTATTCCGGATAGCTTGACTCAAGCGCATATGGATCCTGGGCACCGTCTCCAAACTTTCCCCACAAAAATAACATGTCAATCCGTCGACGTCACTTCCTCCAGCTGGGACTGTCCACAGCACGGCAGTTCATGGAAACTTTCTTTATTGTAAGGCTTGTGTTTTAGTCCACAGCCAGGATATATGCACGAGTGTGGCATCGTCTTCTATTTATTAAACGTGGTAAAATTTAAATCCGAAGTGGTTAATTTCTAGTTGTAGGGCAAGCTGTCTTTTTGAGTTTTCCGCCTTCCGGACTCAGGTGTATTTGTTTCCATCAACAAAGTCCCAGCTGGAGGAAGTGACGTCGACGGATGTTTAGCAGCAGAAAAGCTAATCGTCTCGTGTGTTGTTACTAATAAACTCCTGGACTATGTACAAAGTTTCAAATTCATCTTTTTGTGAGTACAAACCACATTTGTTATACTGTAGAAGTTTGGTGTCATGACATGTTATTTTTGTGGGGAAAGTTTGGAGACGGTGCCCAGGATCCATATGCGCTTGAGTCAAGCTATCCGGAATAAACATCGAATAACACGGCAACTCTGTTGATGTAAGCCTGCGGCAGAAAACACTTCGGGTGTAAAGGTGGATGGGTGTCACGGTTCAAATGGCATTAGGGTGATTCTACTCCGAACCATCGCTTTAAGGGGTTAATTACCTTCACATAACATTAGACATGTCCACATATTTAGATACTTACCACTAGCTACAGTATAGTATTAAACATTGTGGTGGGATAACACATATTGTTAGCCAGTTAGCAACTGTCTTCTGCTGTGTGGGTATAGTTAGCAGATTTGGTAGCTAACATAGTTTACAACTAGCTAAAAGAGTAGATAACATATTTAGAAGTTACCTGAAGTCAGAATTCTTTGAAAGCGTGGCATTCATCCAAGACCATGTTTTATTTATCAGTCAAGCACAAAGCATATGAGCTTAGCAGTGTAATTTTAGCTGTTTATTAGCTGTTCATTATTTTACTACTCACAGTGACTCAGGAACATGGTTCATTTTACCCCCCACAGTGATCCAGGGCCATACTTAATTTTACCAATCACAGTGATCCAGGATCAACGTTTATTTTACCAATCACAGTGATCCAGGACGATTGTTAATTTTACCACTCACTGCTCACACTTATTATTATTGTTTGTAATGTATACTACTGGATGTATGACCACTATTAGATGTATGAGGAGAGAAGTGCCACACACTGGTTGCCAGCACCTCTGTTTCTGGTGTGTGTTTTGCACCTCCACTCATCATGATTAGATGTATCCCAATATTAATCACTTGTATATGTGTGTGTGTGTGTGTGTGTGTGGGGGGGGGGGGGGGGGGGGGGGGGGGTAGGTTTTGTCACATCTGAATTATGCCAGGTCAAGATTACAAAAATATCACGTTATGTTTTCTTTGATCCAGATTTCCTTTTCTCTTCTTCACTGACAGCCTTATTAATAATGTCTTCCATCTCTGAAAGAACAGCACATTTTCAACATCACATGCTTAATGGATCACCGTGAGAGGTAAAATGAACAGTGGTCCTGGATCACTGTGAGTGGTAAAATGAACATTGACCCTAGATCACTGTGAGAGGTAAAATGAACAATGGTCCTGCATCACTTTTAGCGGTTAAATGAACAATGGTCCTGGATCATTGTTAGCAGTAAAATGAACAATGATCCCATATCGCTGTGAGCAGTGAAATGAAATATTGTCCTCCAGCATTGTGAGAGGTCAAATGAACATTGACCCTGGATCACTGTGATAACTAAAATGAACAATGGTCCTGGATCGCTTTGAGTGGTTAAATGAACAATGGTCCTGGACCACTGTGAGCAGTAAAATGAACAATGGTCCCATATTGCTGTGAGCAGTGAAATGAAATATGGTCCAGGATCATTGTGATCGGTAAAATAAACAAGGGTCCAGGATCACTGTGATCGGTAAAATGAACAATGGTCCTGGATCCCCTTGAGCAGTAAAATAAACAATCGTATGGATCACTGTGATTGGCAAATAAACGACATCGCTAGATCACTATGATTGATAAATACATTTTGGTCCTGGACCACTGTTAGTGGTAAAATGAACAATGGTCCTGGATCACTGTGAGCAGTAAAATTAACAGTGCTCCTGGATCAGTGTGAGCAGCGAGCGGTAAAATGAGCAATGGTCCTCGATCACTGTGAGCGGTAAAATATATAATGGTCCTGGATCACTTTGAGCGGTAAAATGAACAATGGTCCTGGATCACTGTGATTGGCAAAATAAACAACGTCGCTAGATCACTTTGATTAGTAAAGTAAACTTTGTTCCTGGATCGCTGTGAGAGGTAAAAAATAACAATGGCCCTGGATCACTGTGATTGGCAAAATATTCAATGGTCCTGGATCACTGTGATTGGTGAAATAAACTTTGGTCCTGGATCATTGTGAGTGGTAAAATGAATAATGATCCTGGAACATTGTGAGGGTGGTTACATTAATAATGGTCCTGGATCACTGTGATTGGTAAAATAAACGTTGGTCCTGGATCACTGTAATTGGTAAAATGAACGCTGATCCTGGATCACTGTGAGCGGTAAAATTAACAATGGCCCTGGATCACTGTGGGGGGTAAAATTAATCATGGTCCTGGATCACTGTGAGTTGTAAAATGAACAATGATCCTGGATCACTGTGAGTAGTAAAATAAACAATGGCAGCAATTGAGGAGCTAAAATTGCATGGCTAAGCTCATATGCTTTGTGCTGGACTGATACATAAAACATGGTCTTGGATGAATGCCATGCTTTCAAAGAATTCTGACTTCAGATATATGTTAGATACTATGATAACTAGTTGTTAACTACTGGTATGTTAGCTACCATAGTTGCTAACTATGCTAGCCTATTGGAACTATACTCGAGTTGCTAACAAAATATTTTTATCCCACCACAATGTTAAATATTATACTGTAGGCAGTGGTTAGTATCTCAATCTGTGGACACGCCCAATGTTATGTGAAGATAAATACTGGTAGGCTACATTGGTATGTTAGCTACCAAAGCTGCTAACTGTACCCACACAGCAGAGGACAGTTGCTAACTGGCTAACTGGCTTCCTTTCCGGCATCGCAAACACCTGGACGCGTAAGGAGGAAACGTTGGACTACTGTCTCAGGGCCCTGACTTCAGACACCGGTGAGCTCGAGTACATTTTTTCTTTTTTGCCGCGATTGCTTATCTTTTTCTTCCTTTTTGTATGGATTACTTTTTTCTGACTATTCTGAATAATTCGTGCAGCCTGCTTGGAGAACAAACAGTAGAGTGCGATGAAGTGGGACTGTGAAGCTTGCGTTTGCACGGGGGTAAGCTGCGCCGTCCAATATCAATTTAGGGACTTTCTGTGGACATTTGTTGGGTTGTATGGACCATGGGTTTGGGGAAATGGTAATATGAATGTAAATAATACAGCGCCCTGTGCAGCTAAAGTGAGCTCTGGTGTGCGATCTCCTTTTTGTGCAATCTGCGGCTGTCCTTTCATCTGAGAATTCCTTGGTGTATTTTTTTTATTTTATGGTAATGCAGACACTTAATTTAATATTTTAATGCTCTGATTGTTACAAGGTCATTACATTGAGGTTCAGAGGTTATTATCCTGATATTGTTGGTGTTAACTGACTTAGGTTTAGGCATGATTCCAATGAGGTTTGGTTTTAGGGAAAGGTTTTTGGGTAGAAGCATTGGGCTGTGGGACCATTGAGCCTGAAAAATAAAAATGGAAAAGTCTTTGTGATGTGGGACCATTGGGCTGTGGGACCATTAGGCCGTGGGAACATAGGCACGCTCCTTAAATTAGAACATACAATCGTGGTGACCTGTGATGTGCTTTGTGTGCATCGAGAAAATGTAAATCTACCTATATGATCTCTAACTCTACAATTCTACTTGGATTTCTATGCATGTTCAATTCGATTGAAATCTGCTGCTTTGAACGATTGTTCCGATCTGAAAGACAGCATGGATTCTCTTGAGCAAGGGAATGAGGAAGCCAATCAGAGCGGGGAGGGGTGGAAAGACGTTGCCAAATGATATATTCGTAGCACCCAATTAATGGCCACGGGCATCCTTAACCCCTTAAGACACGGCATTATAAATTAGCTGTTACCAGAATGGCAATGACGAAGTTGTAATGTATTACTTAAGGCCCCGTGCACTATCATAGTAGTGTAGTACCATAGTAGTTCACAGCATGCCACAGGAGGTACGGCGTGCATTAAGGGGCTACATCACACTTTTCGGCATAGGTAGCCTCCAGACTATCTCCCTTGTGGGCTGTCTATCAGTCTGATATCCATCCATATCTGACCTTCTCTCCTCACCTGGAGGGCAGGTAGAAAACGAGCACGATGAGAAAGGAGATGAGGATGATATCAGCTCAGTTAATAGTAATGTCGTTAGCTTTTGGGGTGTCGAGATTAGTTTACCAAACTTGTAGCTAGTCTGACCTTCTCTCTGCAGTCCGATGGGAGGTAGAAAGTCAGACTTGCTACAACTGCAGTAAACTCAACTCGACTTGATGATACATACTACAATACAAGTACTACTATTAACTAACCACTTCATATTGTAAACGATTTTTCCAGCATCTGTTCAAAATATCGAATGGAATAGACAGCTAGCATGTTATCTGATCTAATGATTTCTATTTGTCCCACAGAAGCTGCTGTCTGTCTGAAAAATAATAATTAGTTGTAGCTGGTCTGACCTTCCCCGATGGCAGGTACAAGACCAACACGGTGAGGAAGGATATGAGCAGGCTTGAAGCTCAAGTTAATAGTTAGCTATTCCGTTAGCTTTTGAGGTGTGGAGATGAGTTTACCAAACTTGTAGCTAGTCTGACCTTCTCTCTGCAGTCCGACGGGAGCTAGAAGGTCAGACTTGCTACAACTGTAGTAAACTCAACTCGACTTGATGATACATACTACAATACAATACTAGTAGCTAGTCTGACCTTCTCTCCACAGTCAGATGGCAGGTAGAAGACAAGGACGGTGAGGAAGGAGATGAGGAGGCAGGGGATGATCATGTTGATGGTGTAGAACAGCGGCAGCCGGCGGATATACAAGGAATATGTGATATCCGTGTAGATCTCCTCGCAGCAGTTGTACTTGATGTCGTGCTTGTAGCCCGGCGCGTCAATGATCACCCACTCCCCGCTCTCCCAGAAGTCCCTCAGGTTGATGGTGGTTCCGATCAATACAAGATCGATCTTGGCCTTGTCGTAGGTCCAGGATCCGAACTTCATGGTGCAGTTCTGGTAGTCGAAGGGGAAGTAGGTGACGTCGATTTTACAGGAGGATTTAAAGATGGCGGGCGGTATCCAGGTGACCTCGCCGTTGTAGCGCAGCAGGGCCTTGGTCTTGTCGTCCACCTGGAAGTCCCCCACGGCACTATGGGTAACAGGAAGAAGAAGAGGAAGTGGAGAGAGTCAAAGATAGCCACACGTATATTGAGAGGTAACTATGCTTAACAATGGCCATTTCTCAATGTTATAGTGTGCGCCCTTCGAAGTGTGTTAGCCTAAATATTCACGCCCAGTGATTGGATACTCTTTGGTGAACTCTGCGGAGCATCCAATCACTGGGCGTGACTAATTAGGATGACACACTTCGAAGGGCGCACACTAGAACATTGAGAAATGGCCACTGAATGTTGAATGACTTCATAAGAGAGCCTTGGTCTTGTCGGCAATCTAGAAGTCCCCCACGGAACTGTGGGTAACAGGAAGAGGATATAGAGAGAGAGATATTAGTAGCGACAAGTTATAAACTCTCATCCTTAGTGTTGAACAGAGGTTTCAAAAGTAAAAGTAAAAGTAAAAAAGAAACACAGTTTCCTTCAAACACAGATAACTTGTCTGAGTAACCAGTAGGCCTGTGTACTTGTCTTAAGCTCAGCCTAATCTCCGCTGGTTGGATCGAGGGTTCTTGTTAGATTTTTTAGTCACAACACACTATATCAATCCCATTAGTTTACAATGGAGTAACTGGTGTTAACAGCTATGTAATATAATGTGGTAGTGTTGTAATTACACCATGAATTTACTTTTACTTTTACTTTTGACACCTCAAGTGTTGAATGACTTCAATCGAGAGACATTGCTGTATCTCAAATTCAAGGATCCTGGCCTTGTTAGGATGTTAAATGCCCAGTGATTGGATACTTTTTGATGAACTCCGCGGAGTATCCAATCACTGGGCGTTTCACGTCCTAGCAAGGCCAGGATCCTTGACTTTGAGATACAGCCTTTGTCTTGTTGTACACCTGGAAGTCCCCCACAGCACTATGGGTATCAGGAAGTGGATGGAAAGGCAAACGTAGCCACGTGTAACAGTGAGTTTGGCTAACTGTTTGAACTGCTAGGACTTATTACCATCATAGCACTACACTCATCCAATATCACACAGGGCCTTCAGTGACACCGTACATAGTGGCCCTTTGCCATTATGCTAACAGCAAATTTATAGCAGGTGCCATGCCTTAACAGATAGAGTGCCTCGACTGAGCTAACATAGAAAATGAGAAAAGTGCCCACGCTCAGTCCAGCGTGTGAAAGTGGAAGTGAAAGCCCACCTACGGTAGGAAACACCCATTGTCATTGCGACGCAGCAGACAGAGCTCACTGCACACAACAAAATTGTATTTATGCCTGACCAGCAAGGGGGAGCAGCCTCAAACGGTGCCCCAAAGGAGCAGTGCGTCGGGACGGTACCACAGTCATAGAGGAGGATGGGGGAGAGCATGGGTTAATTACTCCACCTACCAACCTGGCGGGTTGGGAGTCTAACCGGCAACCTTTGGGCTACAAGTCTGACGCCGTAACTAACCGCTTACCCATGACTATCCATATTGTATTATAGTGGGGAGGCTTTCAATTAGCCATGCAAAGGCATGCATTATTATTTAATTAATTAATCCTTAGTTGATCCTTAGCGATCGACTTACGATTAATTGATGAGCTGTGTTTTTACACCAAAATCTCAATGTTTCTCCAAAAAACCCCTACTAAATCTAAAAATTTAAATTAAAAATTTTGATAAAATGCTACATTCAAATTAATTCTATTTAAATTCTTTAATCCAAAGGTGATTTAAATATTTACACAATTCACACCCCTCTTCACACGCACTCTTCACATGTCCATTTCACCTGGATCTCTTGTCAGTTGAATTGGGGATTATGTTTGATTAATCGATTAATCATTTGCATCCCTACTTTCAATAGAGAGAGTGTGACTACAAAATGGCAGGATCAGCTCTACCCTGCAAAAGCAAAGTCCCGTAACGTTGAAACTGAAAAAAAAAAGTTGACTGACGACAATGGAATGAAATTTGAATGACTACAATAAACGGTGTAATTTACAAAAGTAATTTGTTTTCCTCTGTTTGCTTACAGCCATATAGCGGCAGGTGTGGATGGACGCTAATGTGTGTGAAGATATTGGCAGAGCATTTGGATGGACACAATGCAATTCAAACCAATTTACAGCTGAATCAGTGTGGCTGATGTGTACAGTAATAGCCGTGTGACAATCCCACATGCTGCATGA
>NC_085879.1:31059971-31064971 GCF_034702125.1 Engraulis encrasicolus | reverse complement strand
ATATATCTGAGTTATTTCTAATGTGTTGGTTACTGATTTGTATTCATTTTTGGAAAGGTAAAGGCAGTCTTATTGTTGCCTAGCTGGCGCCCATGTCATAACTTAAAACAGTCGGTTGCACCGCCGCTACAATACCGACGAAATGTTTTAAAATGTAGGCTTACAACAGTAATTTAAAGGTAAGGGATAATGTATTGTCCCACATGACTATAAGAAAATATTGCCTATACGGGACGAATAAGACCCCCGATGCCGAAGGCAGAGAGCTGTTATTCCGCTCCGAAGGAAATATATTTCCGTAGTCATGTGGACAATACATTATCCCGCTTATCCCGCCTTTACCAACATTAGAAAGCATAGAATACACAGTTAACCAGTAGTTTATAGTAACAGGTTTATTGCCATTTTATAGCGTGCGCAAAGAAAGATAGAAAAGAAAGATGTAAAAAGATATAAAAAGAAAGAAAGGAGTCGCACACTGGAGCTGAATGCAGAATCAAAAGCTGCCATTTACAATTGTCCTAAGACGTCAAACTGGTCCTGGATTAACGCATCACTGTTACGTTATTTGTTCTACTGTACGCATCTAGGCCTATATTCGTTATAAAAACAGATATCTTAGAATGAAGTCTTATGAATGGTCCACCATGCTTAATTCCATAAAGCATGCCAAATGAACTTGAAAGAAATGCGAAATGAAAACAGCGTGTCAATGCAAGCTCTTTTTTAAAAAATCATAAATACAGTATGAAATAGTGATGTGAGCTGTTCCAAATTGAGAACAAGCGCACAAGTCTGCAAACAAGGGTTTTGCAAAAGTGCACTACTAAAAATAAGACAAGATATTCGTTGTGATGATCTGAGTTATTTCTAATGTGTTGGTCACTGATTTGTATTCATTTTTGGAAAGTTAACGGCAGTCGTATTGCTGCCTGACTGGCGCCCATCTCATAACTTAAAACTAAAGTCGGTTGCACCGCTACAATATCGACGATTTTTTTTAAATGTAGGCCTACAACAGCTTTAAAGGTAAGGGATAATGTATTGTCCACACGCAGTGGTAGAACGCAGGTATACGGAGTATACCCACTTCTAAATTTTAGGGGATTCAGTATACCAACTTAAAATTGATTGATCCATTATTTAGAATGGCATAAATATATACAGTATACCCACTTCAAAAAATGCGAGAATATACAGTATACCCACTTCAAAAAAGTAGACTACACCTAGACTACAAATATTTTCCTACGGGGCGAATAACACCCCCAATGCTGAAGGCGGAGTGCTGTTATTCCGCTTCGAAGGAAATATATTTTCCGTAGTCACGTGTGGACAATACATTATCCCGCTTATGCCGCCTTTACCAACATTAGAAAGCATACATAGTAAACCAGTAGTTTATAGTAACATGTTTATTGCCATTTTATAGCGTGCGCAAAGAAAGATAGTTCGTGGAACGCTCATAATTTAAAAAGAAAGAAAGGAGTAGCACACTGGAGCTGAATGCAGAATCAAAAACTGTATTAAACAAAGCCGAAAAAAGTAAATAAAACCGACAGACAGGGGACAAACGTTTCGGTCAGCCCATCATCTTCCTTTTCTTCCTTTTCATACTGCTCTTGGAATTACGCACCGAGCAATACGCTCAGGATATGACATTGGCGCGGACGCCACCCCACCATTACGCGCATAATTTTAAACGGTTAACAAGCAACGGAGTTTGGCTACTTTCTAACTTGTTACAGCCACATTGCGCTTCAAACTGTTTGCAGGCTGCCTCGTTCACTGCGCGATATCTACTAAACTCGGGTTCATAACAGGATCATTTCTATCTGATCTGCGACAGTATTCCAGAAAAAAGCATAGACAACCACTGATGTGCGCCCTGACCATCATTAGCTATCTATCGATCCTGCTACAGGCTGAACACTTTGAGCCGGATGGTTGGCTGGAGGAGGCAACGCTAGCCTAAAGAGTAGGCTACTTCACCCTTAAGGAAACTATCAAGGAACTCCTCACTTGTTACTCACATACTAGTGTTAATAAAATATGTCACGACAGCGGCCGGCGGACAGTGACAGTTTGCTTTCTTGAAATAACAACATTCGGACAATAGTGTAGACTTGTGCGCTACACGCTGGGGTGGGGCAGGGCTGCTGTAGGTATCCATTGCGCGCGGCCGGTCGCTTTGGGAACTGTGTGTAAGTTGCATTTGGGTAGGCTATTGCGCGTGTTATAGTTGATTAAGTAATTGACTGGCCAACGTCCGGCAGCAGTGGCTGAGTGTGTAACTTAACTTAACTTAACTTTTGTAGGCTACTATCGTCCGAGTGTCTCCAGATTGTGATTATTTATTCATTTATTCAAAGACGATAGCAGTTTACAGACGCTGCTGGTTGCATGGATATTGTGGTGGTTTTCCCTCCTAATTGTATTTTATGAAATTGTAAAAATAAAACTACCATAACCTTTACTCCTATTGTCTGTCGTTCCTGAATCGTGGTCTAAATTTCACCTCTTACAATAGTGTCCAGTCCAGTGAATGATCCTGCATCCATGGCTAATTGGATAAAGCATACTAAGTGGATTTATCACATGTGAAACGAGAAGGCAGAAAGTGCAATTAGTTAATAAATGAAACAGTGTACAGGTCAGTGCTGGTAAAAAAGAGTTTTAATGACTTGCACAAAGTTGATGCTCGTTTGGTGAACTTCAAAACCTGCGCTGTATTCAATAAAAGCTGGGCATAAAAGCTGCATTTTTGTCGAGTAATGTCCATTTGAACCTCACGTGAAAGTAACGGGGATTGTGCTGCATTTGGTGGATGGAGCTGATATTACGCACATAATTCTACTGAATAAACATCCAACTGCGACCCAAACGGTAACTTGTCGTGGTAGTCTATGTCGAATATGCCTTAATTTGGCTGTTTGCTATTCGCCTCTGGCATCATCCGAGCATGTGTAGTGCGAGACGCCATTATGACCGTTGCGCGTAAATATTTGCAAGAAGATGGGGCCGTCAAACACAGTAGGCTATGGATACTTATTTAACGACTTTAATGAAGATGTCATGTAGACTGTTTGACGGCCCCTTCCATAGGACAGCATTCATCCATCTATCCATCCCTTCCTCATCTTTACGCGCAACGGTAATAATAGCCATTACTTTTCTTGTAGACGTTGCGGTAATATTTTATTCATTATCGACTTATTTCAAGCAGCATTCCACTGTCCACTCTGCGTGGCCCTGTTGAAAGGGTTGCCTTGTCTATGCGGGAAGGGGGATCCACTGAACACGGCAGGTCATTTGCATGACAAGACTTCATGCCCATTAGCGAACACTTTGTTCTCAACAACTTCCCATTAAGAAATGTGTATTCTGAATGTGTTTGTCGCCGTTTTCAGCAAGCCTGGCGTCGCCATGAGGACCTGATGTTTTCCACAGAAAACATGCATGGTTGCCACCACTTAAAAAGGTGCTTGGAGAGGAGGCAAAACTGGTACAATTTAGGCTGCATTAAAGCATACACGTTAGCTTTCACGTTGTGCGATGGATGGAGACAAGTTTGGAATCGCTCCCTCTCTCTCCCTCTCTCGCTCACACACACACGCGCGACGTAATTCTCTGCACTCTTTGCAAGACTCTACTGTCACTTGACTCGTCTTATTGGATACCAGCCAAAATTGTAAGCTAGATAGCCAATAGTTTCGATTGTGCTGCTTGGACTGGAGGTATTTAAACTGCTAAAATTTAGGCTGCATTAAAGCATCCGCACGTTTCAACTTTCACGTTGTGCGATGGGTGGAGACAACTTGGGAATCGCTGTAAGTTAGAGATTTTTTTAAAAAACATAGGCTGGCAAGATGTAAATGACCTGCACTGCTTGAAAAAGACGATCGACTATGTGCCTCAGGCATCTTAAATACTAAAAACTAATAGGCGGATGGCGGGTGGATTCGGTTTTGGAAATTGGAGAAAAAACATTAGGGCGGGTGGATAGCAGGTGGATTAGAAATTCTAAGAAGCGGTTGCGGATGAAATAATACATCCACCGCGCACCTCTAGGCCTACTCCACACGTATGTACGTATATTCCAGACCTACAGAAGACGGTAGCTAGAAGCGTTCATCTAAAAAGTTACCGGAAAGTCAGAAAACTCGCTGCATGACAACCAAATGTGCTCAGTAGACGCACGCTGCCCTGATTCAAAGCGACAAGGCTGTGCTTGGTCCCGCCTCTCTGCCCGCAGCTGGGGATACTCAAATACTGTTCCAGAAATGTAAGGAGTAGAAAGTAACATAGGCCTACAGATATTTGTCAAAAAATGTAACGGAGTAAAGTAACGGCGTAAAAGTGAAAAAAAGCTTCTCAAATATTGTTCCAGAAATGTAAGGAGTAGAAAGTAACCTAGATAATTGTCAAAAAATGTAACGGCATAAACGTAAAAAACCGACAACATACCAGTTAAAATGAGTAGGCCTAAGTACATTTTATTTATGAAGCACATCTGAAAACAGCAAAAAAAAACAGTTGATTTACATACTAGATTACTAGATACTAGATACATTACTAGAGAGAGAGAGAGAGAGAGAGAGAGAGAGAGAGAGAGAGAGAGAGAGAACGCGCTCCTATGCAGTGTTAATATAGCGATTTCACTTCTCTCTCGCTCTTAGTGTTTTTGTTTTTGTTTTACTGTAGCCATGGACTTAACACGGGTGCAGGGGTTCTATAATGTTTTCCGACACTGTTATTTTTTCTGCCTCATGCGCGAACTATTGATTGTCATTCAGTTTGTGCCATTATTAGGCCTATATGAATCGCGGGTAAATCAGTTTTACCACATATTTAGACTTCGAACAAAAGAAATAGGCCTAGGACACACGGGAATAATAGGATATAAAATAGGCAGCCTGACTGGATCGATGGACGATTTCCAACAATAAAAGACAGGAAAGAAACAAAATAGGCAGCTACCAGCTTATTCAATTAATAAA
>NC_085879.1:31047471-31054971 GCF_034702125.1 Engraulis encrasicolus | reverse complement strand
CTCCCGAAAAATCTGGAACTCTTGCCACTTTGTCTGGAAGCATACTGTACAACCATTAGCAAACCAAGGGAGGCGGGTCGACCATGCCGTTTGGGAAATTTGAACTGTTATGCTCTTGGTCAGACCAAGCATCGAAGAGATTTGAAATTCAATGATAATCAGGCTACGCAGCAGAGGGCCAGACCAGAGACTGGCAGAGGTGTCAAAAGCTAAGTAAAGTAGAAATAAATTCACAGTGTAAATACAACACAAGCACATGATATTACATAGCTGTTTACTACATTGTGCCTACATTACACCATTTACTACATTGTACCTAGACTGTGTTGTTAGTGAAAACCTAAAAACCTTACAAGGACCCACCACAAACTCGATCCAGTCAGTGTCAGTTGATCGTGTAAATTTTGAGCAAAACTGTGCTCTTACCCTGCTAATTGAACCGTCACATTTAACCATACTGGTGCAACGTGCAATTAATGAAGATTGGCCAACAGGCTGGTTTACTTGAGCCATGAAACTTCCCACACTAAAATGAGAGGTGTTTCCATTATTTTGTCCAACCCCTGTAAATAGACAATGAGATACAGTGACCAGGGACCAACATGGACACAGAAGCAAAGATAAGTGTTAGGCTATATTGTACATATTATAGGCAGGGTGCTATTTGTTGGAAAAACCAGAAGAGGGGACAACTGTTCTGGTTGTAACCACATAATTCACGGTCTACCACCAGTGGAACGCTGTAATAGTCGTTGGAAAGTTAACTACTATAGTACTACACTACCATGACGTAACACAGGGCCTTCAGTCATGCACTACAACTTGGCCATTACCATTCTTGTAACAGCAAATGTATAAAGCTGTGGCTTAACGAGTTAAGCAATATCACTGGAGTTATATTAACATGAGAATAAAATCATGTAGAAGATGTGGAGCTATCAAAGCTAGGAGGGGGTAAAATACCCCCCAACCCCTTTTGTGGCTATCTTCTGCACTAATGCTTGAACTGCCCCAGTACCGGGGTACTCCTTGACATGTTGTGTATGTATGTGTAAGTTGTTTTGGTTAGAAAGCGCCTGCCAAAGGCAATGAACATAATGTAATGTAATAAATCGCACCCTTGCGTATATGCAGAGGGAGAGACCAGAGACTACTGTAGGCTATATCCAGAGTCCAGAGCCAGACTCGTAGACAGAGATACAGAGACCAGATGGAGATAGAGCACTCTGGGACCATGGGCAGAAATACAGACATACCACTATCTGAGAATGATCGAGAGAGAACAGAGTAGTTGATAGCATATGCAAAGTCAGCGATACCCAGAGATTTAACGGGATATTGGTGGAACAGGATGCCGTGTTGCCAGGGGACATTGGCAGACGGAGGGGAAAGGTCAGGACGAATCTACAGTTAATGCAAGAGCCAAAGAGGCACTAAAAAGGCTTGTCTATGCCAAGTTTACATTTGGAGCACAAAGAATTTTTGTTCGCAAGTTCGCAAGGACTCTGTGCAGCAGTTGCATCAGCACCATAGAAAATTAATGTGCGAACATCTAGCTTGGCTTGCTTTACAGGCTTAAGACAACAAAGGGTTAAAGAAGAAAAAAAGAACATCTACGTGATGACAAAGACCCATTCATGCAGTTGAGTGGTATTGAATCGGTATTGACAGGTCCGCTGACAGCTTTGGCTGGGCCCGGGACAATAATATTTCAATGTGCCCCCCTTCTTCCTCCCTTTTTAATGACAATAAAGGCAAAATATCTCAAAATATTTATTTAATGCAAATATAGTTCACTCTCCCTTCCTCAAACTAACTTATTATGAAATTAAATTTCTGGAACAATTAATCGCAACTTCATGAGGACCCAGTTCTGACACCCCCCTAATTCCTGGGCCTGGGACAAAATACCCGCTTGTCCCCTCTTGTAGGCTCCGGGCTGGGTATTGAAGTGCATGACGTTGAAGACAAACCAACAATGCCATTTTATCTCTGTTTGATAGCTGATGAGTCATCATCTAAAAACCCACCCCACCCTTTTCCTAGATATTAAATTAAATCAAATCGCCAGTCTTACTCCCTCTTTTTGTCTTGTTTTGTTTTTATCGATGCAGTCAAGTGGATTTAGCACCACATTTCTCACAGGGACTCGAGGAAGAAAGGAGATAAAGACAAGAACGACATCTGTGTGAAGATGAATAGGCCTACCCACTCATGCAGTTGAGTGGTTTTTGAGTGGCGTGATATTTCTCACTGATTAAAAAAAATGAAAATGTGCTGCTATCATGGCTTGAATGAAGATAAAGCAAACATCAATGCCTGTGTGATATCCCCTTTTTCATATTTGGTGTGGTGAGTCATTGCCAACCTCCTGCCCACCCTGGACAATATATTAAACTAATGTAGGTGTTCAAAGTGGGGTCCAGGGAACACTGTTTTCAGTCCATACCATTCTTGAGTACACATTTTTAACTTCCAAGGGTTTTATTCTTCTAAGCTTGTTTCCTCTTGCTGTTTGCACATTCCCATAGCATACCTTTATGTAGGATATTTAGTGCTATTCACTTCCCCTCCCTAATGTACTTGCGCAGCCAGTATTTTTTTTGCACACTATTGTATTTTGGTCATTGTGTGTACTGATGCCAGTGGAATTTTAAAGCTGAGTGTAACTGTTGAATAGTTTTCTTGTCCTGTCCTGCCTATAGTTATGTTATGTCTGAGGGCAAATGTGTATTGTATGTGGTAATCTTTGTTCTTATCATGTCATAGGCAATACAACTTGCCTGGTACCTTACTTAATGACAAAAAAAATCCCCATTGGAGACAATAAAGTTTCTAACTAACTGGGGGGGCTGTGAAGGGGTGCTAGGGGGTCCTCGTCAAGCTGAAAGAAAAAGAATAGCAAAACTAAATAAGGGAATAATTAATTAATTAAAATTAATAAACAAGCAAAAATAAGCTTGACAATATTCCCATTAGTTAAGAACTGCATTAAAATAATCTTCAGCACAGCCTTTTCTGGCCTCGACCAGTAGCAAACCACAGGAGATGGGTCAACTATGCCCTTTGAGAAACGTTAATTTTTATGCTGGAGGTCAGACCAAGTCTCGAAGAGATGTGAAGGTTGATGATAACCAGGCTATGATATTGCATGACATAGGACAGAAAGTTTTTTTTTTTTTTTTTAGCTTTTCCTTGATGATGAATGGTCAGGAAGAAAATGGGAGACAGATTTGAACCTCCTGTATAGTAGGCTGCATGTGCAGTTTGCCCATTTATTGTACTTTATGGTGCATTAGAGCAGCTCCTTTCATCTCTGTTTCATATTTGCTGTGATGGTGAGTCAGTTAACTTGCCCACTGGGTCATTCCATGTCAGTTCATACCCCCTTCCCAGAAGACCCTCATTGACTTGCCTTATTTTCCACAGACAGGCACCGTATGATGGAGTGGCAAAGAATACAATTTTTTTATAAACCAAATTTTTTTCCTCCTAATAAACTAAACTAAATTAAACTAAACTAAACTAAACGTATATGATCCTACTGACAAAGATAATATTATATCATTATAAAATACGAATATAATTATTATTATACTCTTACATGATACTGATTAAGAGTAGCTGAAGGTATGGTACAAAGAATGGTGTGGTTTGAGACAGGAGACAATGAAGATACTGCAGATGCTGAGTGAGGAGGATAGCATTGGCATATAAATGGCCTGTTCTGTCAGCCGTTTATTACCGAAACGGCCCGTTTGCTTACTCAGAGCCCACAGCCCAGCGCACTCTGTCTCGCTGCAGGGGGGAGAGGGATGGGGGTGGGTGGGTAGCTCTGTTAAGGCTGAATAGGAGCCTCTCTCTGCACAGGGTAATTTTCCCTGCGTGACAATTCCATTTTTATTGTGCAAAACAAATAACCACATACCGCTGAATAGACTTGAGTGTCGTTGTGACATGGGTGGTGACGTCCATGACTAGGAAATTACCTGCATATAAAAATTAGAATTATGTAAGATTGTGAGATGGCTCATATACTAGGCTTACACTGATGAGTGCTTTGATGTCAGTGAACATGTATAGTATCATACACGTGTATTGGCACAAGAAAGGACAATCTATTCTATTCTATTCTATTCTATTCTATTCTATTCTATTCTATTCTATTCTATTCTATTCTATTCTATTCTATTCTATTCTATTCTGCTCTTGATGCACATACAGTAGGCTTGGATAGGGTTGGGGAAAGGTCTAGGTATAGGCCACCTAGTCAGCATGCGACGTGGCAAGTATGCCCTCGACATCAAAAATTGCAGTCTGCTCAAAGGTAGTCAGAAATTGACAAGTTATGATCCTTTGTCACGCTGTATAGCACGCTGAACTACAGTACGTCTCATAAGTGAGTACACCCCTAACATTTTTGTAGATTTGTAAGTATATCTTTTTATAGGACAACATCAAACAAATTTCTCTTTGACACAATGATTAGTGACCTGTTAACAACATATATAACCGCTTAAATTTGTTGTTCACCTCCCTTTTAATCTCTTTTCATTTCGAGACGATACAGGCCAACATGGTCCCTTCTCTACTGGATTTTTATCTGGGGTGTACGCACTTTTGTAGGTACATGTTCAAACATTAATGGCTGTATTTTGATTTTTTTGTGAGTGATCAACAAATTTAAGCGGTTATATATGTTGTTAACAGGTCACTAATCATTGTGTCAAAGTGAAATTTCTTTAATGTTGTCCTATGAAAACACATACTTACAAATCTGCAAAAATGTGAGAGGTGTACTCACGTATGAGACATACTGTACATTCTTTGAGTAAAATATGTTATGGGGAACACAGCTGATGATGATGATGGTGTGATGATGATGATGATGATGATGATGAGAAAGATAAAGATGAGCTTCTATTTAGAAACTTGTTCAACAACATTTTTAAAAAGTAAAGTTCAACTGAACTACAGTAGTGCACGTTACGTAAATGAGTCTGATCAATTCAAGGCTAGTTTTTATTTTCCTGTGTTATTGCCTGTAGTCACGACGGGTGCGTCTGCTTCTGAGTGGTTCTCGCCGTCATGTTGTGCGCGCACGCACACACACACACACACACACACACACACACACACACACGCACACACACACACACACACACACACACACACACACACACACACACACACACACACACACACACACTCACACTCACACAAAGCTTTCCAAACTCTTCAGAAAACTTTCATAGATGTCCTATTATCCCAGAATGACCAGACATGAGACCCACACACACACAGTACACAATATACAGTTCAAGGTCGTCTCCAGCCTCTTTTCTAGCTAAAGCTCCATAAAGAACTCTTGAGACTGAAGTTTCAGTCAAGGACTTGTACAAAATACACACGCACACGCACACACACACACACACACACACACACACACACACACACACACACACACACACACACACACACAGGCACGCACGCACGCACGCACACACGCGCGCAAACACACACACACACACACACACACACACACACACACACACACACACACACACACACACACACACAGAGTTGCCTACATGTACAAAACACGACATTAGGGCTGTAATGATACACTCAACTCATGATTCGGTTTGTATCACGATTCATGATCTACGGTTCGATACACCCCTCGATTTTTACATATGCTAACATTACAATCTTTATGAATAAAAACTACCGTAAATCCTCTAATTGTGGCCTGTATTCCATTACTGGCCGGGATTCTAATATTGGCCGGTCTCGCGGTCGGCGGAGGTAAATTGGGGCCGGTCTCTTGTACAGGCCGGGTCTAAAAATAGAATCAATGATTTATTTTCCGTTTACCGGATATCTCACGTTGTTCTCAAAATCCACAACTGTAATCATTAAGGTGGTTAACATTAGACATATGCCTAGTTCCTCACTCCGAAAAATGACTCATTTGCTACTATAAAACAAACGGTGCACACGCCAAAGACTAGTTATTACATGTGAGCAGTGTCAGCTGTGTGAGAGCGACTGCTTCGCAGCTTCTCTCTAGCTTTCCTGTAGACGCGTGGGTAACCTATGGCAACACGAGCCCAGAATACAGCCAGAGGCAGGGGGAGCGCGCCCATACAGAAAGAGATTTTGCCTTGTTTGCAAAGTTGTGAGAGCCCTCGTCGTAAATGCATTCGGCGGTCAAACTTTTACTATGCGTTGCCAGTGGAGTAAAAATATAAGGCACGCTACAGTATTAGACAATATGGCTACCTCGCTTAACCTTCATATTTCAGTAACGTACGCTTCACACATAGAGATTGCTTCAGGCTACGGACCGGAGACAGAAATTGAATGTATATTTCCCCGACATTTGGCTGCAGCAAGAAACAGTTTCTTGCGAAGTCTGGGGTAAAATAGGGAGTGAAACAGCCGCAGATATTGGAATACGACCGTCAATGTCAATGTTGCCGCATCTCGTGTCCATAAACTCAAGGCGAGAATGGGAGGAAAGACAAACAGAGGAGGAAGGGACACACGCCTCGTGAGTAAAAAATGGACCGACGACGGTCTCCTAGTCATTCGCACCATACCGTAACTGGTATGGTAACTGTAGCCTACTTTTTCAATAAATGAACCAAGTATTGTATTGGTTCAAAATACGGTAGATACATGGTTTTATTCATTCTACTGGTAGTTTGTTTTGCTGAAATAGGAATATTGGCCTGTCTCTAATTCTGGCCTCCTTCCAATTATGGCCTGGTCCAAGATGCAAGATGCAGTAAATACAGGCCCCGGCCAATAATAGAGGATTTACGGTATGATAGTTCAGAGGTAGAATATGTTACAAGAGGCTACAAATGATTTTAAAAAGTTTCTATATAATAATGATGATGCTTGGAAGCACTATCACTTCATATCATGAGGTTGTTTTCTGGGTAGATGGGTATCAAAACGTTAAAAGGGCCTATCACGATACTGCCTCTTTGTATCACGATACAGTATCGCGACTCTGTGTATCACGATTTCTCGGTTCGATACAATATCGTTACAGCCCTACACGACATATAATAAATATTTATTATAAAATACTAAGTCATTCCTCCATGTCTGGTACGACACAGTGTCACATCTCTATAACAGGAAGGACAAGGACTTTAAAGTTTATAGTCAACGACAACCACTCAGAAAAATAACAATGACTGAAAAAAATTAAAGCCATATATTTATTTATTTACATAATTGTAATAGTAATACATAATGCCATACAGTATTTCCGCAATGTAAACATTAAATATAAGCGTCGTCTGGGCGATCAATTCACCTAAAAGCTTTTCCCTTATGAATTATTTAACACACACACACACACACACACACACACACACACACACACACACACACACACACACACACACACACACACACACACACACACACACACACACACACGGCCTGACCCGTGAACTTCAGTGACAAGAAATGTTTCCA
>NC_085879.1:31029971-31034971 GCF_034702125.1 Engraulis encrasicolus | reverse complement strand
AATGTTATATTTTACAACTAGCAGAGTTTGCCATAAGAACGTTAGTTAACATATCTCCCGCATCCATATATGCTAGCCCTGAGCTATCGGTCTGGACCTTTAGATCAGTTGTATCGCACTAGTGCCTGCCATGCCGAACTGGAGGGTGAACCGGAAGATAGCATGTTCGAGCCTCGAGTGGCAAACTAGCGCCACTAGGATGACAGGAAGTCACATTCCTCAAAAGACTGACAAGCAATGTAGGCAACAATTCTGGACGCCACACACTCCAAAGTGGGTGGAATCTGAAGTAATTGAAGAAGGTAGGTGCACATACTGCCAAATACGCTTAAAAAAAACATGCTTGATGAAGATCCAGGGTGACTGAAATGTTGCTGTTTTAATGGAATTTAATTAAGTTTGAAGGGCTTTTTGGAGTCCTACCGTCAACCATCTGTCACTACTGTCTGGCACCTGCAACAAGGGGTTTTGGATGTGCGCAACCTATCCAAAACAGCTAGAACACATAGCTACATGTTGTCTGACTGTAGCCTCGTGGTTGGTGGTTCTCAAACTTTTTTGAACAAATGCCCTCTTGACCTCATCGTAAGCCTGCCAATGCCCCTTAAATAACTTTTACATGTCTGATACAAAAGAAACTTAAAGACTATATTAAACGGGAAGACAGGCTAACCAACGCAATACAATCATAAGGATACGTGGTCACACAATTTGTGTCAAAGATACACATTTAGGTGAATGAAGGAGAGTCACAGCGAAGGAGCCCAGCTGTACATGATGGGGATGGGACCTAATGATTTCTTCCAGCTTGTTCCAGATAGTTATAGGGCTCTTCATCTCTCCATCTCTCTCTCTCTCTTCTCTCTCTCTCTCGCGCTCTTGTGTGTAATGGAATTGCACTGCAACAGTCGATGCAGGTCAAGGGGTCACACACACAAACATGGAAAAACCACACACACACACGCACGCACGCACACACACACACACACGCACACACCAAAGTGTATACATAATGACACAAACTTACCACTTTAACCAGTTGTGACATGGAGACCTCGAAGTGCACGATGACGGGCTCGGACACATTCTCAACCGGCCGAATGTACTGGTTATACTTGTCAAAGATCACAGAGAACAGTTTGTGTTCCGCCTCTGAACAAGTTCCCCCTGAAGAACAGAACGAGAGAGAGACAGACAGAGAAAGAGAGAGAGAAACAGAGAGGCAGAGAGAGAGAAACAACAGAGAGAGAGAGAGAGAGAGAGAGAGAGAGAGAGAGAGAGAGAGAGTGTTGGGAGAAAAAAAAGAGAGAGAGAGAGAGAGAGAGAGAGAGAGAGAGAGAGAGAGAGAGAGAGAGCACTTAGAACCTGAGGGACAGCACTGTCTCTCCACGTCCCTCTTTACGCCGGACTGACAGAAGATTAGAGGGGCTTAATGCGGTAATGAGCAGCCCTCTGGGAGTCGGAGGGTCTGTTTTAAATAAACTTCATTTTAATCCACTTCACACACTATACTGCTGTGGAACAAGACCGAGGGCGCCGGAACAGCTGTTTGTCCAAGCTGTGCTCAGCTGAAGCTAAGATATACAACATTAATTTGCTAAGGTTGGAAAATCCAATCGATTTCACCGTGTCAACAGAATATTCATCACAACTAGATTGAGCGCCCGTCACGGAATGGGGCTGTCATTTGCAAGTCAGTTATGGATCTGGTTAAAACGAAGATGCAAAAAAGCACAGGCATTTCAAGGTAGAAGTGTAGGCCTATGTATCGACATCCCATTGTAAGTAGCCTATATGTTTACACTATAGCTTTAAGTAACAGCTTAGCCTGCTCCTCACATTGTCGCAACGGTGACACTCTGCACATTTCAATCACCAAGTAGCCTAATGAGTTGAAATATATGATACAGAAGAGTAGGCGATACAATATAAAATACATCATTGTAGTGTGTATACTATAGCCTACCAACCCCTCGAGACGTGGACCCATATTTTAAAACTTAAAACTAAAGAAAATGAATTGTTTAAATGACTTGTACAACTTGTGGTTAAGGTCCAGGATCATCATATAAATGGGCATACACATGCATGAGATAAGAAATAAGCAGTTAATCAATAGCAATATTCACGTTGGCTTACTAATTTGTTTTGTTATGAACAGTACGCTACCAAGTAAATTTGCCAGTAGTCTATTCAAATGGACGGCAACAACAGCAACAAGTATAATATATATATTTTAAAAACAGTCATGTTCATTCTTGGTTAAACAGATTACAAGACGCATGGCACTTACCCGACAGGAGATTAAACAGAAACAGACTAGCCGGAAAGATTAGAAGTATTCGGACATTCATCTCGTGGCATTGAAAAAATCCTGCGCAGTGAACGCACGCTGATCCGCCCGGAGAAAGGCAAGGTGAATCAAGACAGGCGAGCGAGGCGGTGAATGGAGACGGCGCACCGGTAGGTGGACCCGGAACGCGCTGACCAACGTCCTGAACCCGGGAGAGAGACAGGGGGTGGAGAGAGAGAGAGAGAGAGAGAGAGAGAGAGAGAGAGAGAGAGAGAGAGAGAGAGAGAGAGAGAGAGAGAGAGAGAGAGAGAGAGAGAGAGAGAGAGAGAGAGAGAGAGAGCGTAGTAGCTATAGGTAGTCAATCACTAAGCTGGGAGGTGGGGAGGCGGAAGAGGGGGACATAACTCTGGCTGCGCTCAGGGTGCTTTTACCGTTAGGATAATTGGATGAATATTTGAGTGCTCGCGTTTCATCGTTACTCCTCGGAAACAGCCTAACTGGAGTCCTTACATCAGGTCAATATCTTATCCTCGCCATCTAGCTCGCATAGGTGATAACACGCTCTCGGCAAGTAGAAACATATCGCTTTGCAATAGGCTATTCCGCTCATAGACGGAATTGATCTGCCATTTGTAAAACCACATTTTCTTGAGGAGTTTTTTTACCCCACTGTCACCACAGCAAATGATATCGGTCTGCAATTGGGGAGCGACAGGGGACAGAAATATAGCGCCACAAGTCAGCACGTGTAAGCACCATGGACAGCGACTCACACGGCTCATCCAGAGCGCACGCGGTGTCTGTGTGCCTCCGTGTCCTTCAGCTCGCTGTCTTCTTCTTCTGCCACCGATAATGACAGTACACCATCATTTGAATGAATTCTCTTAAGTGCCTCCAAAACACCATTCACCTGAAGACACCCCATCGGTTGGCATACGGGTGTGATTTGCAGGGGAAAAAATATTTTTACATTTTAGATTATAAGGAATATAAGTGCAGTTAGCCTGCTGCTTAATGCTTTGAAGCCCTTACCAGATATTAAAGATAATTATTTAGATTGTATTTAATTATTTAATATATTATTTCAGAGATTTCAATACAAAAAAATCCCCTTCTGGGGGGAGGAACAACAGTGAAGCGGCTGGATCAACCTCTTGTAACCTCTGAGATTTGTAAGCTGTAACATTTGGTGTGTGTGGTTGAGCCTTGTGGTTAAGACTGACCACTTGTGTGAGTTTTCACGAATCCTTTCATTCTTCACTTCTTTATGTCTCTTTTCATAATTATGATCACCCCTCTTAACTATGGACAAAGACATAGACACAGACAGAACGACAGAAACAAGTGACCCCAAAACACCATTAAACTCAAAACACCCTTCAGTTGGCACAAGGATTGGACAAAAAAAACAGTGAAGGTCAGGACCGTATTGAGACACTGTGGTGCCCCCGGGCACTACACTTCGCAGGTGCCCCCTATGAGTAATGTAAAGTTTGTGTCACGTGGTGCCCCCTAACTGGCTGTAATTGTTTGGTGCCCCTGGTCACTGTGTCACTGGCCCTTATGGATAATACGGCCCTGGTGGAGGTGGGTTTTTCAAAGATGTCAAGCATCATTGTAGTTGCCCTTGTCACCATGGTTGCCAGATGTGTCTGATCATTTCCAGCTCAAAAACTGCTCAAAAATCGCCTGGAGGCACTAAATCCCACCGAATTTCAAAGACGTTGTATTGATACTACAGGAAAACCTTGCCAATGCCTGTTCTTGACCGGTTCTACCCACAGACAGCCATCCTAAGCACCCAATTGGGCGGGAAACAGCCCAATCTGGCAACACTGCTTGTCACTCCAAAACCATTGGCCTCCACAGATCTCTAAATAATTTAGCCGAAGAGGAATCAAAATCATCATCGTCACTCAATATCGCACCCTGGGTATAAGAAAGGAGAGTGGTTCAACAGCCTCCTTTAATCTCTGACACTGGAAGAATGTAACATTAGTGTGTGTGTGTGTGTGTGCGTGTGTGTGTGTGTGTGTGTGTGTGTGTGTGTGTGTGTGTGTGTGTGTGTGTGTGTGTGTGTGTGTGTGTGTGTGTGTGTGCGTGTCTGTGTGTGTGTGGCTGAGCCTTGTGGTTAAGAGTGGCCACTAGTGTGAGCTGTTGCGGTTTTGCGCATCCTTTCACTCTTCCCTGTCACTCTCTGCGCACATTACAGTTTCTCAATGGGGGCTCAAACTCACCCTGTTTTCATCATCTTTAACCCTCTAACGCAGAGCCTTTGTATACTGTCACCAAAATTGTAATGGCTATGTCTTAATCGGGTACCTGAGACTCCTTGCATGGTCATAACAATGTTCTTCTGATGTGTTTGAATGTTTTCAGTAAAAGGTGAAAAGGCCGGTCCACGGGCCCATCTGCAGTAAGAGGCTACCATCATTTTGTTGAGTGGGGGGCGTTGGCATGCTTATTATAAGGTCGATGCCGTTGGGCTAGGGGACTGGTCCTTTAGTCCAGCGGTATCGCCTCCCATCGCCGAACAGATGTAGTTGACGAGGTCGCACGTTCGTGGCCCGAGTGGGACGAACAGGTGCAGGATGACCTCAGTTACATTGACATGCTTATCAGGGAGGTATTTCCCAAAAACGTTGAGAACAATTGCTGCACATGGTCATTGGTCACCCATCTCAACTACAGACACAGACCTAAACAG
>NC_085879.1:31019971-31022471 GCF_034702125.1 Engraulis encrasicolus | reverse complement strand
TAATGAAGTAATAAAAATCACAGGGTTACAGACAGCGAGTAAAAATGGTAACTTGTGGACGCAACCGAGGTTAGCTAAGTTAATAGCGGGAAATAAATGTTAATTTGTGGTCATGAAGTCAATTTACAAGGTGCCCGTTCATCAGTGTAAACCAGTGGCTCAAGACGATAACCCCACATACCAAACCCCCCCTGCCCCCCCCTTAAGTACAGCTGTATAGGAAATGGCATTTGAAATAGCAAACCATACAATCAAACCCTGCCTGGCCCAACATTTACATGACCTATCGCATTGTTGCAACCATACAAGTTTGTTGGTAATCCATCATCTGTCCAATAAGTCATCAACAACAAGTGTCCTAAAGGGGTTTGTGTGTCATATGCGTCACCCTATAATCTGTTCAACCAATCACTAATAATGGCTAATCAGGTGACAAAACAGCAGTTTATGACGCAACCTAACTTGAAAGTGGTGGTATTTGTGAAAAGCATTTGTGAATGGGCAACATGAATTCTGGAGGGAAACTTCTAAAAATTACATAGTCACCTTTAAGTTATAGGTTCGTGTCCACAGGGGGAGTTTATGCTGTATATACAGCCTGATCAATCCAATAATTTATAATGGGGTCATATGGGTGAAATATTACATTTTCAATACTGCTCCAATATTGTATACCCCTAAATCTAATAAACATGTAAATAAAACACATTAATAACATAACAAATTTTGTCTGTTGGCATATTTCAAATACATGGTTTATATAGTTACATAACCTACGTGAGTTATCAGAAGAATGAAACTGTGCAACCTGGCTATAAGCTGGAAGTGTTAATGAAGTGATGTTACCACTATATGCATCATGATAACTTGTGATGCATAGGCATCACAACCCAACCAGACATCAAATTTTAGGTGAAGGTAGATCCAATGCTTTTGAACAGGCCAAAGGAGTTACACGCAAGCTTGAACGCTCTACAGAGAAATCCAATGGCTAATTAACTCCTTTGGATATGTTACATGACCTGGATAAATGACAATCTTTACAAATATATTAAAGGGACACTGTGCAGGAAATGGTCAAAAAAGGTACTGCAACTATGCTGCTCATTGAAACTGGGCTGCCTATTGCCAAATTTGATCTTTACATGAAAGTTTACTAAGTAATAAACACATATTTTCTAGTATGGTGCAAGTAGAGTCATTTTTGCAGCTAAAATTGGCCATTTTTGGAAATTCAAAATGGCGGACCATGGAGAAGATCCCCCTTTTCATGTATGAAAAGTGCAATTTTTCCAGTCATAATGAATACGTAGAATTTGATGCTGGTGGTAAGTATTCATGAAAAAGGTAACATTAGTGAATGGGCTGCATGAATTCTGGAAATAAACAACTAAAAATCTCACACAGTGTCCCTTTAAACTATTTATTTGAGATACAGTATTTTACTCAGTCAGGTGGTCTGTATGTGTTGCAAATGTGGTATTAATACTCCACGTAGGGGATGACCTCAGATGGTGGCCACAGTAAAACTAAGTACTTATGGTGTAAGTAGCACATGATATTACACAGTGGATACACAAGTTATGCCATTGTACCAAATGAAGTGGCTACACATTGCTGTTACTGAAAAAAGCTAAAATAATTGTATCCAACCAGTGCAAAATCAGGTACATCACTCTTTGGTAACTGTAGACCAGTGTAGTTATTTGTGTTGGAAAGACATAATGGCACATTTAGTTCTTTTTCACTTCTACTTTTACTTTGGCCAGCTCTGCCAGATATTGATGTCTATCTGACCTCCCGTAATCTACGACAGATCCTAGCTAACCACTTTGTCAGTAATAGTATTCCCATTATTTATCAGTGACAGAAACATGGACTCGCAATCAATTATGCAGTGACTTGATTCCTGTGGGGAAACAGTATTTGATTAGACAGTTAGATTGGATGCTGAGACACGATAGGCCTTAAGGATGCTCTTCCTTCTTTCTCCTCCTGCTCGTCATCTTCCATTTTGTCCTCCTCTTGCTCCTGCTCTGGGCGATGTATGAATCAGTGTTGCCAGAATGGGCGGTTTCCCAACAGGGCTGCTTAGGATGACTATACACGGGTGAAAAGGGCATTTGGGCGGGTTTTTCCTGCAGATTTATGGCCATAGAAATAAATAGAATTAAGTTCAAATTGAGCGGAATTTAGTGCTTCCAGACGGGGTTTGAGCATATTTTGGGCTAGAAATAATCTGTCTCATCTGGCAACCCTGGTGTGAACCTCACCCTCATCTCCACTTCATGTAATGGAACGAAAAGTGAATATAAACAAAAAAAGAGTGAAAAGATTGAAAACATTTGTCCATGGGAGCATACTGATGGTGAAGCTGATTGTTTGTTTGTTTGTTTGTTTATTGAATAACAAGCCAATAATAAGAGTCCCTTTGCATCGTCTCTCACACGTAAGTCTCTTCTCAGTCACGCGCTGCACAGTAAATGTTGCGGTGTTAGTT
>NC_085879.1:31002471-31014971 GCF_034702125.1 Engraulis encrasicolus | reverse complement strand
ACCTCCTGCTCCACCTCCTCCTCTCTGCCTCAAGTCCTGGGCCAAGGTGAACCCATTGGGCAGAAAGTCGGAGCGTAAATCCGTGCGGAAGTCCATGGCTCCCTTCCTGGCGCCGGCCTGTCCGAAACCGGAGCCATGTCCGAACCCGGAACCTTGTCCGAACCCGGGACCCTGTGCGAACCCGAGAGGACCACTACCACCACCACCACTGGAACTGGAGGGAGCAGAGGAGGAGGTGTTGGCACTGCCACCACCACCACCACCGCCACCGCCAATACCACTCTTCCCACCAACACCACCACCACCACCACCGCCACCACCCATGCCACCAGCTGAGTAGAAGTGCCCAGGTGAGGAGAAGGCAGACGTGAGCAGGGCGGCAGACGACGCCGAGATGGTCGGCATTTTGGGCAGGGTTGAGGATCCAAGATGGCCGCCGAAACCACCAACACCACCACCACCACCAAAGCTACCATCACCGCAACCGACGCCGCCACCGTAGTCGAGCCCCAGGAGTCCTCCTCCGCGGTGGGCCCGGACGCGCCTCTGCTGCCTCAGCCTCTGCCTGGCGGAGCTATTCTGGGGCCGGCGCATGAAGAGCAGCATGGGCAGCTTGACCAGGAAGACCAGCTTGACCCAGGCGGGCATGGTGTGCGTGCTGGGCGAGCGGTGGTGCACGTTGAGCACGCACACGCTGGTGATGATGGAGAAGGTGACGAGTACCATGGTGAACATCAGGTACTTGCCTGTAGGGGGCAGCATAGAGCACAGTAGGCACGCACACACATGCACGCACGCCACGCACACACGCGCAAGCATAAATGCGCGTGCGTGCATGCGTGCACACACACACACACGAACGCGCGCACGTACAAGCACACACACACACACACACACACACACACACACACACACACACACACACAAACACACACACGCACACACACACACACACACACACACACACACACACACACACACACACACACATACACGTGCAAGCACACACATGAACACACACACGCACGCATGCACGCATGCACGCACACAAACACACACATTATGTGGTGACACTTTTTTAAAAAGATCTATAAATATGAATGAATATCCAGAGATCCATATTTACACACAATATATTTATGCATACATAGCTTTATTTTATATGCAAATAATATTACATAATACTCAATTTTACGTCAAAAAAGGGACAGGGACAGAGTATGATGGTGAACATAAGGTAATTAGTGTCATGAGAAGCGCTACATAAAAATAATGTATTATTGCTACTTTAATTATTATTATTATTATATTATTACTATTATTATTATCATTATTATGATTACCGATTAAAGGGACGTCAAGAGAAGTCGGCGGCACGATCTTGGAGATCAGCAGCAGGAACACGGTGAGGGCCAGCAGTACTGAGATACACAGCGTCATCTTCTCACCACAGTCTGAGCAGGAGACATAAAGTAAAGGTAAGGTAATGTAAGTGAAAACCCATCTGGGAAACTTCAACTCCAATGGCGCCCTATGGGAGCTGTGCGGCGGGACGGTATCATGCTCAGGGTACCTCAGTCATGGAGGAGGATAGGGGACAGCACTGGCTAATTTCTCCCTCTACCAACCTGGTGGATCGGGAGTTGAACCGGCAACCCTTGGGAACAAGTCTGATGCCCTAACCGCTTACCAATGACTGCCCTCACATAAGATAATGTGACTTTATTTATACCCAAAGGTAGATTTGGTTGCAGGTAAAAGTAGTAAAAGCTTACACAAAATTGTTGTCAATACTGATAACAATGAAGTAAAAGCTTGCATAAACAACACAATACTAATGATAGTGACAGCAGCATGGAGATACACAGTGTCATCTTCTCACTGTAATCTGAGGAGGAGGCATGCACTATACATTTCATTACATTACACTTAGCTGACACTTTTATCTATAGCGACTTAGTTATTATTTAACCCTNTCGCGCCGGATGCATCATCTATGATGCATCAAATTCAAAGCCCTCTCCACGCTGACACAAAAAAAAATCCATCTCAAAAACATCCTGCGTGTCATTTCCAAACGTCCTGCAGTACGCGGAAACCGCCACAAGAGAGCAGCGGTCAACAACAAGTTGATCACAGCTCGGCGAAAAATGCAAAAATGGAGTAGAAGCGGTTTCCCTGACCGACGCTGAGATATCGACAAATTGCAAAAGGTTTGTATACAAATTTCCGAAATATAACTCTACATCCTTTAATTTGAACACTTGCTTTGTGCAATTAATCAAGGAAGAGTTTATATTTTTACACCGTGTTGCAGAGAGATCGTGCTAAAACTGATGAGACATATAAGCACCATCCGGCGGTGGCAGGAAGTCAGCCATCAATGCATTTGCTCCATAGGGAAACTTACAAAGCATACCACGACGATCGTTTAACAAAACACACAAGTTGTTTTACTTCAAGACAAAGATATTGCCTTAAGAAACACGTTTTACTTGCGATTTTGAAAATGTAATGCAAAATGTTGAAATTATGATCTCGTAAAAAAATGCATTGAAGTGAATGGAGAAATGGTCCAATTGTAGTAATGGACCCATATATTCAAATTACACATCAAAAATGAAAAATGATCTATATTACACTCATAAATAGGTTGTTAAGCATTCGATCAGCTATGTTTTTACATAGATTTTAAAAAATTACCCAACCAGGCTGTGGGAAATGTAAAATATGGTCCTGCTAAAACAAGGATAGGCTTAAAAAAATGGCAGGATCTCACTAAATATTTAAAGATAATCCTCAAATTAAATTGTCTGACAACTTTTTTAAATAAAAAAAAAAGATGCAAATGCATTAAAAGTCATTTTTCAATGGTCATGAAATTGGAATTTTCATTCCCTTTAAAGCCTGATGCATCATATATGATGCATCAAATATCTCAGTGACTTTAACAACATTTTGAATTTTTTTTTTACATTTCTTATAAGGGACCAATATTGAAGCAAATTCCAAAAAAATATAATTTTCTCTCATTGCTTTCATGGTTCAGGTTTCACAGGGTTAAGTACAGGGTTTTGGTTATAGTCCTTAGAGCAGTGAGGGGTTAAGTGCCTTGCTCAAGGGCACCTCAGCCATGGAGTGAGATCAATGATACAGTATAGAAGTATATACAGGTCGGTGAGTGAGGTTGATGCCAAAATCGAAGTAAATTCTCCTTAATCAGCCCCTTCAAGCTGTAGGAAATATTTGATTTGCACTGGCAATCTGAAATTAAAGATGTTCCATTTGCACTGGCTACTGTACATACAGTACAGCATTAGAAGGCAATCTGACATTGAAGACATAGACAGATTGGCCAGACTGACTTAGTAACAAAATTGATCTGGTCTTGGTCTTGGTCTTTGTGACGCTCCCGCGTCAGTCTTGGCGCGGCTGTGCTGCGCTGCGCTGCATCATGCCCTGATGACCGGTGCAGTGGGATCACCTGCGCTCAATTCTCCTCTCCTCTATATAAAGGACTCATTCTCTGTTGTACGTGGCCCGTGAGCAGTAGGCTCCACGTTGGCCATTTTGTTTGGTTTGTTTCTGTTTTGGCTTTGTGCTGAAAACTTGCAAATACTTAAAGGGACACTGTGCAGGAAATGGTCAAAAAAGGTACTGCAACTATGCTGCTCATTGAAACTGGGCTGCCTATTGCCAAATTTGATGTTTACATGAAAGTTTACTAAGTAATAAACAAATATTTTCTAGTATGATCCAAGTAGAGTCATTTTTGCAGCTAATTCAAAAAATGGAATGGAATTTGAATTGGAAATTCAAAATGGCGGACCATGGAAAAGATCCCCCTTTTCATGTATGAAAAGTGCCATTTTTCCAGTCATAATGAATACTTAGAATTTGATAGTGGTGGTAAGTATTCATGAAAAAGGTAACATTAGTGAATGGGCAGCATGAATTCTGGAAATAAACAACTTAAAATCTCACACAGTGTCCCTTTAAGTAAAAATAATTTTGGTGAATTTGAAAATCTTGTTTGGCGTTGCGTTTTTGGGTAATTGTTGTTACATACATTGAGTCGCATGTAACAGTCTTCAATACATGGATTTTCTTTTTTTGGTTTCCCCTGGCTGCACGACCCTGGCTGCGCACAACTCAACCTCTGATTGTTGGAAACCGCTGTCGGTCAAAAAATTAGCTCACTTGGTTGGCTGCCAGTATCTTGCCCCTCCTCACAACACCATGTTCATAAACAAAAAAAACATGTACGTATACCAGAACAGATGCCACCTTGCCAGAGGGCAGGTAGAAGACCAGATGTCACCTTACCTGAGGGCAGGTAGAGGACCAAACTAGATAGCAGCTTACCTGATGGCAAGTAGAAGACCAGACCAGATGGTACCTTACCTGAGGGCAGGTAGAAGACCAGATCATATGGTACCTTACCTGAGGGCAGGTAGAAGACCAGATCATATGGTACCTTACCTGAGGGCAGGTAGAAGACCAGATCATATGGTACCTTACCTGAGGGCAGATGAAAGACCAAACCAGAGCGTGTGGGACCTTACCTGAGGGCAGGTAGAGGACCAAACTAGATAGCAGCTTACCTGAGGGCAGGTAGAAGACCAGGATGGCCAGCGAGGTGATGAGCACGCAGGGGATGATGAGGTTAATGGTGTAGAAGAGCGGCTTGCGCTTTATGATGAAGTCGTACGTCAGGTCCACGTAGGTGGGGTCCTTTGGGTTGACCGTACGCCGACCTGGAAGGGCCAAAATGTCCCACTCGCCACTGGGCGTGAAGTCGTCCATGCTGGCCACCTTAGGGTCAAAGTAAAAGTTCAAAGGTCAAAGTTGAATTTAGTGTTTATACACATATCTAAAACTGTGACGCTGGTTTTTGATTATGATTGGCTGATTCAGTGTTCAAAGTCTTAGTGAATTGACTGAAAACAAACAGCATTCCAAACAAAGATTCTATGTGCGTCCATGTTAAACGATTCCACTGGAATCTGGTGCATCTGTGGTCAGGAGAACACAGGAAGAGGGCATCTATGTTGTCTCTAGTTGAAGTGTCAGAATGATTGCAAAGTAAAAGTCTGTTTACTGTGAAATTGCTCATGTTCTTGACATACAACAGACTTTTAGTCAGAGTCAAAAGTCAGCTTAATATTCATTTTCTGAAAATGTACAAGACATTTTCAAAACAGTGCTGTCCCTCATCCCTCTTCCTGTGTGCTGAGGTACCCTGAGCATGGTACCGTCCCGCCACACTGCTCCCTTGGGGCACCGTTTGGGGCTGCCCCCTTGTACGGGTTAGGCATAAATGCACATGTTTTTTGTGTGCAGTGAGCACTGACTGCTGTGTGCTGTTGAGTACTATGCTACAATGACAGTGGGAATTTCCTAGGTGGGTTTGTATTGTTATGCACCTCTGACTTGAGCACCAGGTCGATCTCGGTGTGGTCATAGGTCCAGGAGCGGAACTTGAGGGTGCAATTCTGCTGGTCGAAGGGGAAGTGCTTGACCTCGATCTTGCAGGCGCTCTTGTAGATGGCCGGAGGCAGCCAGGCGATGCTGCCATTGAACAGCACGATGGCGTTGGTGAATACTGTCACCTCGTATGTCCCGTCAGCACTGGAGAGAGGAGAGCAAGACGAAAAAGGGGGTTAAGAAAAATGAGAGCAGAACAGAGATGGAAAAAAAAGCGGTTAGAAGATGGTTTTTATAAGGTAGTGTGTTGGCTGCTGGTTGCAACCAGGTGATGGCATTGGTCAACACGGCACCTTGTTCATTCCATCAGCACTGACGAGAAGAAAATAGCGGCTGAAGTACATCCGTCGACCAATGTGTACACATACTACTAAATAATCCACACCTACTACAGGTATAAGCTCTCCCCAAACGTTATTAAACAACCGTTTTGGTTATTTGTTTCTGTGCGGTTTTTACTGTCACTTTGCAGAGATTGGGGAGGTGGAGTTGAAAACCGTCCAATGCCTTCTATCCTCTATACTAAATCATTCCATCTGGTAGCCATCTTGGTGATGTTCCTTTGTCATCATTTATCTATTTTGGGGGAATGAAAATGAATGGGGGAACACAGGTAAATGCACTCTCCAATAACTGAAAGGAAAGTGAGTGGCTGAAAGCACAGGGAAATCTGATTATTATAGCGTAATATGTCAGCACTGAAGAAAGCAGAGCAAGTAGAAAAAGGGAGGCTGAGAGCAGAACAGAGATCGAACAACTGTTGCAAACTTGAAATCATGTAAGAAGTAACTGTGTGTACAGTAGTACTGCTAAGAAGAGAGTAGGGCAAAATGGATTGTGTAGATTCCAAAGAGAAAGATTACAAGATTACAAGATTCATTACAGAAAGAGGGCAATTACAGAATGTAACTGTTTTCCTGTTCACAATTTGGGCACCAACATGAGAACAAGAAAAAATGCCAATTTTTTTGCCACATGCTCCGAGTGGGTGGGCTGGAAATACAGGTCCCAAAAAGACTGAAGTAAAAAGACAACTTTAAATACAACCTCTAAATAAGAACTAGCACACTTCACACTTGCCAAGTATCACTCTGGAACTATGTGACCAAGGTCTAATCTTTTAAGTACATTTTGTCCTTATTGCCCTAAATGCTTATATTTTGGGTTGCAAAATATGGCTGAGCACCAAAGTCGTATATTTTTTATACACTAAAACTGACTTTGTCCAGACACACCTCGGGTGATAAATTAAAGTCTGAGAGGCTATGTATTTGGGTAGTTTTGGCCAACGCAAGCAATATTTTAGACTATAGGCATGAATTGCGAATTAGGAAAGAGCTGACGTAAGAATGAGCTGGTGCAAGATTCGTAGAGGAAGCTTAGTTGCCAGTCAGTCAGATTAATGGCAGCAGCACAAATACACAATAGCTTAATGAAAGATGAGAAAAATAGGTTAAAGGAGATGAGAAAAAAACTTGGCCATGCGCCAATACACATGGACTTTGTTTTTAACGAGTCCAATGTAAGTCTTGTTGTGTGAATGAAGAGACTACATTACACTCCACTTGGCTGACACTTTTATCCAAAATGACACACAGTTATTTACAGCAGTGGTGTAGTCTACGTAGAACGCGTATACGGAGTATACCCACTTCTAAATTTCAGGGATTTCAGTATACCCACTTAAAATTGATTGATCCATTGTTTTGAATAGCACAAACATATACAGTATACCCACTTCAAAAAATGCTCAAATATACAGTATACCCATTATAAAAAGTAGACTACGCCACTGATTTACATGGTTCTTTACAGTCCTTTGGTTAAGTTGGGTTAAGTGCCTTACTCAAGGGCACGTCAACCATGGATATGGAGGAGTAGGGAGAGGTAAAGGTGGGATTTGAACCGGCAACCCTCTGATTTTAAGACCACCCCTCTAACCATTAGGCCACAACAGCCCCCAAGACATTTTAATCATAGGAGAGCTTTTGTCAAGAGAACGTTTTTTTCTCGTCTCCTTTTTCTGTGATATACAAATCTTGGACCAATGAGCTTCAAAACCCAAGAAGCGGGCCAATTTTTGTCCCCATTAAAAGCATAGATTAAGTGTCCTGCTATTTGTCATTGGAAATGAACTCACATCCATGGACAGCACCATCTGCTTTATGAATTAAATATTGAGCTCTTAAAAATGTCAATTTGTGGTTTTTAATTGAATTTGGGCTAAGTTGGCACAATAATGCTATGCTGTTATGCAGGAAATTAACTGACTAGACAGTAAAGATGCAGTGCTAATTCAACACTTAGTGCAGTGGTTCTTAATTTGGGGTGCGGGCACCCCCTGGGGGTGCACCAGAGATTTCAGGGGGTGCACGGAATTTTGCTTGTGTTGAGGTTGTGACAAATTCTGCTTGCAAACATTATAATATGACCAAATTAAGGGCAAATTAAAACATATTTTGGTCCCCATTTTAAAATCATTACGGTATTGATTAATGGCTCAAGCAAGAATCATTGTAATTAATCACTTAAATCATTTTTAGTGTGAATACACGTGTAGAAGTTTGAGTAGGGGGTGCGTGGCTTGTCTTTGGCACAGGGAAGTGGGTGCCTATAAGAAAAAAAGGTTAAGAACCACTTTCTTAGAGGGTACTCTAGTCTGGAGAGAAAGTGATGACTTAACGCTGTATTCTTTTTTTTTTTTTTACTGTTGTAGACAGCTCTGGAGAACTCCACAACATGTGGATATAGTATGGAGTCTGGATGTGTCTGTGTAGCAGATGGACGCTGACGTATGTTGTTGGGATGATTGATGACGGATACCGCCAACCACATGTTGTACACGACAATTTCAGACAGACATACATACATCGTGTGGCGGTGCGGGACGCCGCAAAATTAAAGTAAGCCGGAAAGCAGAACACTTTTTCATAGGCAAAGCAACTTTTAATATTTCTCAAGGACTTCTCAGACAGATTATATTACAAGGGAGTCCCCCCATTAGATAGTGCATCTTTAATTATGATTCTGTCTTGTATGATAAAGCAGATGCTGTGATGTTGATATGTGATGTTCAGATGATGGATGACAGACAACCAATTGGATATATAGTAACTAAAAGTACCACTAGTTTGCTTTGGTAGAATGCTCAAAAGTCCCACCGTCGTGTTGTAGTCTCAAGTCAGGTCAAGTCAAGTCGGTTTTATTGTCAATTTCTTTACATGCGCTGGTCATACAAATAATTGAAATTACGTTTCTTACTTTCCAATGCAAACAGACATAGACTCTAAACTCTAGGTGTGGACATAGACAATTAGACATAGACAGTATGCATTAGACCTAGAGCACCTATACAATTACTTTCTATGGCAAAAATTGGGCGGGTTTTTCTGCTAAATGCCATTTTTACCCTCACACTGGCATCCGATGCAGCCCAATTGGCCGGGAAACAGCCCAATCTGGCAACATTGTATACTGATTGATCGTAGAGCAATTGCATGTAATAGGTGTTAAAGATATCTCTGCCCTAACAAAGCGGATGACATTAATAGCAAAGCTAGTAGGGCCCACTGGTAACCCTTAGTGAGGCCCCAGCAAGGTCGTGGGCCCGTAAGCAACTGACGTCCCTGCTTACCGATAGTTACGGCGGCAGTGTTGTACAGGGAAATGTCTGGCAGCCATGTGTAGCATATGTAGAATGTACTGTAGTCAATGGAGAATCTTGGGACGTTGGAAGGCAGACACAGACACCCACTTGTTGTAAGGCAGACAGAGACACCCACAGAGACACCCACCCATATAACACACAGGTAATATCAGGGAGGGGAAAAATCAAACTAAAGAAAAGAAATAATAAAAAGACAAATTTGAAAAAACTAAACAAATACTCTGTGAGTTGAGGTAGACAAGAGTAACATAACCAGAAATGAGTGTTGACAGATACATCTGTGATCTAGTATTGTGATGTAGGAGTAAGAGAAAAAAAGGACGTGCATGATAATCACTGTAGAAAATAGATACCTGTATATATACTGTATATGCCACATGAGGATAATAGTGAGCAGATGACAGTCGGACACTGTTTAGTTGTCAAATGCAGGCGGATCAACAAAAGTTTAAAGGACCATCAAGCAACTTTGACTGTTTCTCAGATTTCTCAGATTTTGTTGGGGTTTGGTTCGTACTTCATGTCATGTAATAATTAGATAGCAGCATGGCGTGTGTGTGTGCCTTACTTGCTTACCAAAATGTTCCAACAATAGGCACAATAAAGTTTCTGACCAAACAAGATCTCGTTGGAGTTCCCAGTTGTGCTTTAATAAGACTTTATTTGTGATTCTCTGTGCATGACTGTCTCTACAGCAGCCAAGCTGTCAAAGTGATGGATGACAGACATCAGCACCCACTTGTTGTACAGGACAACGCCGAGTATCCATACAGTGTTGCCAGATGTGTCTGATCAAATCCCGCCCAAAAGGTTCTCAAAAAACGCAAAAGTTTGCTAAATTCGCAAAATTCGCTAAATATGATATTGAGTAAGATCAGGATATCTGTTAAGAAATTCTCTGCATTTTATACATGTATTATTGAAAATATAAAATGTGATAAAAGTATAACCTGTAGTTAGGACTTTTGCTTTCTGAGTTTCTGGTTAAACTTTGGTTAAACTATGTTCCTGTGTGAGCTCTTGCTGTGAATTATGTGACATCTGTACCATGAGGAGACCTCTCTCCCAAGGTTGTCTCAGACAAGTTACCACTTAGCTGAACTATGACCTTGTATGTATATTCTTCTTTGACGTGTTCCATCAGAGAGGGCCTCCGTGGAAGGAGAGACAGAGAGACCAAATATAGTAGTTTTCTTCCTGCCTTTGTGTGTCTCCTATTTCCTTCTACATATGCATTTTCAGGAAAGATGACGTTAGTGTTTACTTGTTAGGGACTAATAAAGGCATGCCACCGCTGTCAGCAAACTGGGCTTGTATCACTTCTGTAACATCACTTCTGTAACATCTCTGTGAACAAGACCCCCATTCTGCTGCAGAATTTAAATGCTATCTCTGTCTCCTGTGTGGGTTTTCTTTCAGGTTTGTTTTGATAAGGTGATACAGTGAATTTATTCACAATATCTGAGGCCAGAGAGAGAATAAAACACAGTGAACAGACCTGTGCCATGTGCAAACACTCGAAACATCAATTAAACAGTGTCCAAAACACAAAGAAGGCACTGTATGCAACTATAAGTCTTGAATTGTTGCTTCCGTGCGTGCATTACAAGGAGCTGAGGCAATGGAAGACGGAAGTACAGAACAATGTTGGCCTAATGTAAGCTCATATGGGACATGTATTGAATAGATAGCATGTGTGTTAGAAGAGTCATTGCAGTTATTATGAAAACTGATGATCCTGCGACCCCTGTCTGCCTTATCTTACAGTAAAACTATTAGTGGGCCCTAGGACTTCCTTATTATAATTATCTCTTCCTCAGCATATCCATCTTCATCATATCTTCCTCAAATCATATAGATTCCAAGCGTTCAACCAACTTAGCAGGGGACGTCCCTTGCACTCACGTGTATGTGTCTTGGCTGGTCAATAAAACGGCCCCTATTCTCTGCGTCCTATGGAGCTTCTGGTCATGTAATTGTAAGACCGTCTCCCCTCTGCACAGAGTAATACAGTATGTGAGCTCTTTAAACATAGAGCATATTTGCCTGGTCTGTGTGGATCCTTTTGTTGTGTTGAATTTTACACGAGTGTAAGACATTTCCATACAATGTTCATAATACTTAGGCCTATTTAAAAGCCAAATACCAGAAAGAGTAAGATTAAGATAATGAGGCCAGAAAGAAGGGACTAAACATTGTAAATGGGGCTTTCAGTGCTGTGCATGACTTCGGGTGCAGAGGGAATGGAAGATGGATGAGACACTCCCACTTGTTGTAGAGGACGATATTGGGCAGCCATATGTGGCGGGAAGGGATGCACAGCTTGTCAATTATTCTTGCACATTTGATTGTGGTTCTCTGTTATGTGCATGACTGTCTCTAGAACAGACATATCTCATAAGATAAGATAAGAAGATAGTTGCATGGCCGCTGGCTTTGAGGACCCTCTCGAAAAACGAGATTTTTATCTATCCTCTAATAAAGAAATTTGAAATTTGAAATTTGAAGATGTATGAGAGACACAGATACCCACTTGTTGTAGAGGACGATGTCTGGCAGCCATAAGTGGGGGGATAGGGATGCACAGGGATGTCAATTACTCTTGCATACGGTATTTGATTGTGGGTCTCTGTTATGTGCACGACTGTCTCAAGAACAGACAGATATTAGATATAAGATGTATGAGAGACACATATACCTACTTGTTGGACAATGTCAATGTGTATTGACCAGATACCATATGCGTACTGCTTATTTGAAAGCCAAATACCAGAGAGAATACAATTAATTACCGTAATAAATTGAGGCTAAGAATCTTAAATTGTGGGTCACAATCCTATGTATGACTCTTCTGAGTATAAACCGACAGGGTGTTTAAATGATGTATAGGGAGACACAGATACCCACTTGTTGTAGAGGACGATGTCGGGGAGCCATATGTGTCGGGAAGGGATGCGCAGTTTGTCGATACCCTCATACTTGGCCGGGTCCCAGGACAGACGATAATCTTCCCAGTTCTACAGAAGAAAAACACATATATAACTAGAATGGCACTCGGTAGAGCGCAAACCTTCGCCTATGCCACTTATTTTTTTCTGGCCATCTTCAGAGTGTGGGGCATAACATTCTCCAAATGTTGGTGTTAGTTTCATGTAAATCGGACCGGATTATCGTAATATTACATTTTTGGCCCAGTCTTGACCTCTTATTCAATTCAGCATGCACACGTACTTCTGGCATATAGTGCTTGGCAAAGAAAAACGTTTTTGACCTTTTCATGACCTTGACCTTGACCTTTGACCCAATCACTCCCAAAAAGTAATCGGTTGTTCCTTGGGTCATGACC
>NC_085879.1:30957471-30992471 GCF_034702125.1 Engraulis encrasicolus | reverse complement strand
GCGCTAGTCTACTTCAGAGTGTGACTCCACCCATTAGCTAAACTTGTAGTACATATTTGAAAACAAATGTGTCAATATCTTTTAATCCTGTGGTGCAAAAGCGATGAAAATCAATCGACATGCACACAAAGTGATGATACAGCTGCGAGAGTGTTCAGAACACAAATTCACGTCATGTCATTTGTTCGTGACAAAAAACCGTCATATCCTTGGAATCTGATGAATCCCACACTAATAATATACTTTTAGCTGTATACCGATTGAATTGCGTCTCATTTCGATGTGTAATTTGTGAAATATTTAGATAAGAAAGTATTGGTTACTCCCGGAAATGCACTGGCTTACGTGTCAAGTACTTAATTTTTTTGGGTGCGGATTTCATTTCATAGCCCAGGGGTATTTACGCTTGCCTATCAATGGGAAGACGCGAGCCACGCGGGTTCGAAACCAGTGTGCAGCATGTTGACAACAACTCGTGAAATCGTGTTTTGGACCCTACAGTGTAACACATTTTCCCTTGGCTGCACGTGTGTGTTGGTAATGCACAACATAAATGATCTATTTCTGCCAGATATTTCCAAAATTGTGCCACTGCAACCATGTGGATTCGAATCAGCATGGCTTCTGTTTTCCCATTGGGATGCAAGCGTGAATACCACTAGGCTATGTAATGAAATCCGCGCGAATTTTTTTTAGGGATATGACACTTCAACAGGCGATTTTCTGGGAGCAACCACAACTTTATTGTCCAAATATTTTACAAATCACACCTCGGAATGAAACGAAATCCAATCGGCATGCAGATAATACTGCATTATTGGTGCGGACGGTGTCAGATTGTAATGCCACGGTCGTGTTTTTTCACAAAGAAATTACAAGGTGTGTTGTGGAGGAAACAGCGGAGTTGTATTGATATGTGAAGTTATCAATGTTACCACAAGATGGCAGTATGACCCCTGGCTATATAAGCAGTGTGCTTTGCAGGAGTCATCACTTTAGCAGGTAGTTCAATCGAGTTACATTAAAGACTCTGACCAGCATTCGGTGTGTGTCTCGTCAATACATGGTACCAGGATAAAGGCTTCGAACCGACGACGACAAAATGAACTTTATTCGACAACCTGAGGAGTTGAAGTTGACGGGTAATGTCAACGAGAACTGGAAGCGGTTTAAACAAAGTTTTGAACTTTATTCGCTAGCTATCGGTCTTCAGAACGAGGAAAGGAAGATAGCGCTACTGCTAACGGTTGCAGGGCGAGCCGCATTGGATGTCTACAACACGTTTACCTTCACGGAACATGAGGAGGGCAAGTACGATGTTGTTATGAAGAAATTCGAGGATTATTGCACACCGAAAAAGAATGAAACGTACGAGAGGTATGTGTTCAGGAACAGACTTCAGAAAGAGTCAGAATCGATTGAACAGTATGTCACAGACTTACGCCTGAAAAGTCAGTCATGCAACTTCGAGGGATTGCGTGATTCTATGATAAGGGACCAAATTGTGATTGGGGTCCAAGACAACAAAGTGCGGATGCAATTGTTGAAAGAGTCTAAGTTAACATTGGATAAGGCAGTCGAGATTTGCCAAGCGTCTGAGTGTACAAAGGCTCAGCTAAAGACTTTCAATAGCAAAGACAGTGAGACTGTTGAAGTCGATGCAGTGCAGCGCGCGAAACCGAAAGCAACGTTGCATGCAAGGAAAAGGGATGCAAACCCCGGGCAGCAGCAGCAACAAAGACAGCAGCAGCAGAGGAAGCAGCGCGAGATCGGGAACTGCGAGAGGTGTGGGATGCAGCACGCGCCGAAACAGTGTCCAGCCTTCGAGAAGGAATGCCGCAAGTGTGGAGGAAAGAACCACTACGCGAGGACCTGCTTCTCAAGGAAGGTGCAAGCCGTGCAGAGGAAGAGCGACAGCGAGGAAGAGTCGTTTTTCGTGGATGCAATCGAGGGTGAGATGAGCGCTTCGAGCAATGAGTGGATTGCGTGCCTGGATGTGAATGGCACGGAGGTCCCACTGAAGCTCGACACAGGTGCGCAGGTAAACATCCTGCCAATGAAAGACTTTAAGAGACTGAAAAACAAACCAAAAGTAAGAGACAAAAAGATTAATTTGAGAACATATGATGATACACCAATACCCACTAAGGGAGTGTGCAGAGTAACACTGTCTAGCAAAGGTCAGAAAGTGAATGCTTTGTTTGTGCTTGTGGATGGCAATAGGCAAGCAATCTTGGGTTTGAAAACATGTGATCAGCTAGGTCTGATTAAGAGAGTGAGTGTCATTGACACAGACAAGGTGAAAACACCAGAGAACACAGAGGCTACTACACATAGGGCCACACACACTGATTGGGTGAAGGAATACAGAGAAGTGTTCAAGGGCATAGGCCGCCTACCAGGCATACATAAAATTAGGCTTAAAGAGAATGCAGAGCCAGTCATACACCCAGCGAGAAAAGTGCCAGTAGCTCTTAGAAAGAGGCTGAGGGAAAAATTAGACTCGCTAATAGCCGAAGGAGTCGTGCGAAAAATTGAAGAGCCCACTGAATGGGTAAACTCTTTGGTTATCGTAGAGAAGCCAAATGGAGACCTGCGATTGTGCATAGATCCGAAAGATCTAAACAAGGCAATACAGCGTGAGCATTACAGGCTACCGACTAAATCAGACATAACCAGCACAATGAGTGGAGCAAGCTATTTCACAAAACTAGATGCCTCATCTGGGTTTTACCAAATAGTGCTTGATGAGGAAAGCTCTAAATTGTGCACATTCAATACGCCATTCGGAAGGCATTGCTTTCTGCGCTTGCCGTTTGGGATTAGCTCAGCCCCTGAGGTTTTTCATAGAACCGTGCAGCAGCTATTCGATGGAATAGAAGGGGTGGGAGTCTTTATCGATGATGTGGTAGTCTGGGGAAAAACCAAAACGGAGCATGATGAGAGACTAGCCAGAGTTCTCAAACGTGCACAAAAATCAGGCTTGAAACTGAATAAAAGTAAGTGCCAATTTGGGGTACAGGAGATTACTTACCTTGGAGAGAAGTTATCTGGTGCAGGAGTGCAACCAGATCCGGAAAAGGTACGGGCTATAGCCGAGCTGCCAGTACCGCAGGACAAAAATGACCTACAGAGAGCCTTAGGGCTAGTGAATTACTTGGGTAAATTTATCCCAAATTTGTCAGCTAACACAAGAGCTCTAAGAAGCTTGTTAGAGACCAATACAATGTGGCAGTGGATGGCAGAACATGCCAAAGAATGGGCATGGCTCAGAAGCAGTCTAACACAGGAGCCAGTGCTAAAATTCTATGATCAGGACAAACCGTTGAAAGTGTCCACCGATGCGTCGAAAGCAGGCCTAGGAGCGGTGCTTTTGCAAAAGCATGATACAGAGTGGTATCCAGTCGCATACGCGTCGCGCACAATGACAAGCGCAGAAAGAAATTACGCGCAAATAGAGAAGGAGACTCTAGGCGCAGTGTTCGGATGTGAAAAGTTTCATGAATACGTGTACGGACGATCAGTCATACTAGAAACCGATCACAAACCACTGATAGCAATCTCACAGAAGCCACTGGGTGACGCGCCACCGCGCATCCAACGTCTAATGTTAAGGCTACAGAAATATGACCTAACATTTGAGTTTACACCAGGCAAGCACCTAGTTGTAGCCGATGCGCTGAGTAGGGCTAGCTTGCACAACACCAATAGCACAACAGAAGAAGTAGTGCAAATTCACATTGATGCAATAAGGGTACACATGCCAGTGTCAGATGCAAAATGGGCTGAGATTGTGAAAGAAACACAAAAGGATGTGAAACTGAAAAGAGTAATGAAAAACATACACCGACCTGGAAAGGTTAAGCTTGACAAACCGTACCAACACTTTAAAGGTGAACTGTCTGTGTTAGATGGAGTTCTGTTAAAGGGTACAAAGATTGTCATACCTACCTCCATGAGAGCAGAAATGGTCAAATTAGTGCATGAGGGTCATTTGGGTATTGAGAAGTGCAAAAGGCGTGCACGTGGTGTGATGTATTGGCCTAAGATGCACAAGGACATTGAGGCATACGTGCAGCGCTGTGAGACATGCCAGCGCCACAGATACCAACAGGCCAAGGAGCCTATGAGGCCCCATGAGAAGCCTACAGAGCCGTGGAGCAAAGTGGGCATGGATTTATTCCAGCTAAAGGGCAAGGACTATTTGGTGGTCATGGACTATTATTCGAACTACCCTGAGTTTGTAGGGTTGAGTGACACAACAGCAGAAAGGGTGGTTGCTCATACAAAGACTATGTTCGCACGTCATGGCATACCAATGACCGTGGTCAGCGATAACGGGCCACAATATACGAGTCAGTGTTTCAGAGACTTTGCAAACACATACGGGTTCAAACATGTGACCTCAAGCCCTCTGTACCCACAGTCCAATGGGTTAGCAGAGAAAGGGGTACAAATCGTGAAGCGAATCTTGAAAAAAGCTGCAGACAATGCAGAGGATCCGCATCTGGCGATTCTGAATTACAGAGCATCACCACTGGAGAATGGACTTTCACCAGCAGAAATGCTCATGAACCGGAAACTCAGAACACGACTTCCATCAACAACTCTTCAGATGGAAAAGAGAGATGTGAGGCGTGATGAGCAGAGGCAAACTGAACTGTACAACAGAACAGCCCGGCCTCTGAGACCACTTGCACGTGAGGACATAGTGCGAGTGAGAGGTGATGGAGAATGGGGACCGCTGGCAAAAGTGGTCAAAGAAACAACACCCAGATCGTACCAAGTCATCACAGAGCATGGGAAAACAATGAGGCGAAATCGACGTCACTTGCTGAAAGTGCCTCAGACAAAAATGAGAATCACGGACAGTGACACAAATGACATGCCGATTCCAAGTCAGACAGAACAAACAGAAATGGCAGACAATCAGAACTCAGAGGCAGAACAAAACAAACAAATTGAGGTGACACAAGGTAGAAGCTCACAAAGACAAATTGTGAGACCAAAGAGGTTGATTGAGGAAATGTAATGAAATGCTCTGAGGTGAATGTATAAAGGTTGAAAACTTGAAGGGTTCCAAACTGTTAAATGTATGTTGAGTTGTAAACAGTGAAATGGTTGAAGTTATAATTCAATGTACAAGGTTGACACACACAGGTAATGTAAACAGAAAATGTGTTTTATTTCGTTTAATGGAATTTGAGAAGTCAAGCTATGGATTTAATTTTGAAATGGTGTCAACAGGTTTTAAGTTTATGGTTTGGATATGATCTGTACTTGAAAAAAGGGGAGATGTATTGATATGTGAAGTTATCAATGTTACCACAAGATGGCAGTATGACCCCTGGGTATATAAGCAGTGTGCTTTGCAGGAGTCATCACTTTAGCAGGTTGTTCAATCGAGTTACATTAAAGACTCTGACCAGCATTCGGTGTGTGTCTCGTCAATACAGTAGTCACGGTGTCGTGACATCCAATCAAATGTGCTGGTGGTGGTTGTACACTATTGCTTTCTACTTCACGCACTGAATTTAGGAGGAAACAGCTGAATCATGACTCAGCAATCATGCTTATCTCTTGTTGCTTCTTTGATCACGCACTGCAATGCCAAGAAAGTAAGTAGCGGTGTGGACTCAGGAAAGTAGCCACACTACTTTGGGCTTACTGTGGGAATAGTAAGGTTTCGAGAAATGCATGTATTTCGCCTTGAAGTAAGTAGATAACTACAAAGTACATCTGTAGTTCAATGCTAACATTGGGGAAACGTACCCCAGATTTGGTCAAAATCGGCCCACACATTTGAATGTTGTTGTTGTAATGTGGCACCCACTACGGTATACACACATGGCGGGACCACCAGAGAACAGTTTTCAAGAATCCTTTCAGCATTTCATCAACTGCATTAACAGGGTGGATGGCACTTAAATACTTAATCTACTAAATGTGCTTAGCCCTCGATACACAACCACTCCAACCACAGTGTGTACTGTAGATTTAAAAGAGCTGTCTCTGTGCACTTCTTTAAAAGAGACAATTTCACTTCAATGGTATTTCTTTTTTTTATTACTTACATTTGAAGACTTGGGCTGCTTCATATTTTTCCTTACTTCACAGGTTCAAAGCCAGCCAGGCACTTTCAAACACAAAGTGAGAGTTATCAATGTTTTCAATGTATACACACATGGCGGGACCACCGGAGAACAGTTTTCAAGAATCCTTTCAGCATTTCAAAAACTTCTAACAGGGTAGATGGCACTTAAATACTTAATCTACTAAATGTGCTTAGCCCTTGATACACAACCACTCCAACCACAGTGTGTACTGTAGGTTTAAAAGAGCTGTCTCTGTGCACTTCTTTATCACTAGAACTACCAGGATTTTTCTGCCTACCTAGAAGTACCAGAGAGGGGTCATTTGACCCTGCGGCTTTTACCTAATACACTAATCACTCATTTTGTTATGGTAATGAGGCTGTTAGGGGCCGTGTGTGGGGTGAGGGGTGAGGGGGTCACACCTTACAGTGCTAACAGCCAAGACAAACAGGGACAGACAGCTTCTTCCCAAGGGCTGTCAGCCTCCAAAATCACCACAGGTAAATAGCAACTTGCATGAAGATATCAGCAGCAAAGACAGATAGCACAGTTTGGCGGACAGTGTGTTACAGTTTTTCTCCATTGGTTTGGCTCATTTCTTGAAACTGAGATGTCATTCTCAAAACATGGACAAATCCCAAAACTAATTTGCAGTTCCTCACAACAGAATGGCATTTATCATTGCTTTCATCAAATTTCAAATGCTTTTGTACATGTCTCAAACATTTAGTACATCCTTGCAAATGGCTATGTACCCTACAGTTAACACAATCAGGTTACAGTTAGTAGAATTTTCAAATGAATGTACCTTGGTGATCTATCCCAATTGGTTGATTCTCAGTGTAATGGTTGTCCTGAAAACATGTCAGCACATTTTCTTCATACAAGTCATCAATGAACGTGTGAATGTCCCATGTGATCATGACAAATCATATGACTGCAACCAGATAATGGTTGAATTACAGTTTTTCTCCATTGGTTTGGCTCATTTCTTGAAACTGAGATGACATTCCTATAACCATTGGGTCATTTGGCCAAACATTCTTACACTTCTGCACAACAGGTCAGATAACTAGCAAAATGTCATATACCTCCCAAAACACCTCATTCTTGCATCAGCACTAAACCGTCTCACATATAAATAGTCAGTACCATCAAAATGGCATAGATCCTTCTCAATTGCTTTGGCTCATTTGCATTCATTTAGTCCTTCTGTCAAAATAAACTGGATGGTTCTGCATAACTACATGGATCCTCATCACTCGCTCATATCACCCCAAAAACAGTTTACCCATGTGGCAAAACTAAATTTCTTCCCCACATATATCATCAGTACCCCCAAAATACATTGTCCCTTTGCCATTGTGTAAGCACTGCCAGTCAAAATGGTTAGGTGTTTTATCTACGTTCAGCTAACAGATTTTGACTATGTATAAAAATGAAAAAGTGAGTGAAACCATTGAAGTTTGACAACACAGATAATTTACCAAGGACATTTATCAGTAACTTTCTTTACTGTAAATTCATATACAGAAAGCAATGCCCATATATCACAGGTTTCTCATGGGTTTGGCTCATTTCTCAAAACAGAGATAACATTCTCAAAATAACATGGACAAATGCCAAAGCAACTAGCAATTGTTCAAAACAGAATGTCGTTTGAAAAAAATGTCATGAAATTAGCCAAATAACAGAGGAAACTGTAGTATACGCGGTTGTAAAATTATTTATCTAGTTTAACTTTAACTAGTAAAGTTACAATACCATCTGACCTGTTGAACATTGTCACGAATTTACTATGTAATGAAATTCTTAAAATATGATGTCCTTGACTGTTTTGGGAATTGCGTAGACCACTTTGCATATGATGACTTACACAATGAAATAATGCTGACGTGTTTTGGAGAGGGCAACCATTAGACTGAGAATCGTCTAATTCGTTTAGATAGATGAATACCAGTGCATGTGGACTACTGCTTCATTTCCCTCAAGAATTTTGTGGTGAAAGAAGCTCCTCTCCAAGGAACGAAGATGCAGAGATACAGCACTCAACAGGCATTGGAAATGATCCACACACGCGCCCTCAAACACACACACACACTCTGTGTCTAAAGTGACAGCTGTGAGCTGCTAACAGCCACATTTCCACAACAAAAGGAGTGTCCGCAGGGGGTCCAAAGGGTCAAATGACCCTCTTGTGGGGCTTTTAAGTAAAAAGGTCAATTGACCCCTCCGTGGTAGTTCTAGTGTTAAAAGAGACAATTTCACTTCAATGGTATTTATTTTTTTATTACTTACATTTGAAGACTTGTGCTGCTTCATATTTTTCCTTACTTCACGCGTTCAAAGCCAGCCAGGCACTTTCAAATACAAAGAGTTATCAATGTTTTCAATCTTACCCTTCCAAATGGGACACGATTTCAAAATGAAGATAATCATGAAAACCGTAATTGTGCTGGGCTTTATTTCTGTTATTTGATCTTTAAACATTCTGGTATCATATTTTCCCATGCCTGATTTCAGTGATTTCATTGCATAAATTGCTTCAAAACATGTCTGCTTGATTGATAATACGGTATGTAACACTTATTACACTTTTCCCCAATTCACAGCTTTCATTTTGCTATTTGAGTGTGCAAAGATTTGTGGATGAATGTATCATCCGTTTTTGCTTCAGAAGGGGTGATTTTTAAGGATTTTAGGGCACTTCCACTCAATCTCAAAAGTTTCATGTGCACCTGCAAAAGTAAATAATAGGGACAAAAAAGAGTGGAAGTGATAGTATTATCTACTGCACTACACAGGCTCGATCAGGACAGATTCCCCGGCAGGGTAACTGGAAACGAAAACTGCTTAATATTGCTTTAATGCCCACTCGGTTCTAAACCTAAAGCAAGATGGAAGATGTTTGTGTTCTGGAAGCGGAATGGGAGAATGGGAGGCGGCCTGACTGGAATGGCAATAAAAGTCTGACACACCCACACATACAGTTGAGGACGATATTAATAGCCCCCCTCCTGAAATTAGACATTTCTATTGATTTCTCAGTAAGAATTACCATTATTAACCGTTTCTGTTATTCTGGAAACAAACACACTAATGGAGATAATGTTCAATGAGTTGAATTTGGATTTTTCTATTGTTACGATGAGTTTAAACAAACAAGGGCAAAAATGACAAGGACAAAATGATTAGCCCCCTGATCATTAATAGTCAATATGGTGCCATTTATGAACCATAACTGACAACAGGCTCTGATAAGTTGCTACCTAGGTTGGCACATGCCCCACAAGGGATTTTGGCCCATTTCTTCACTGCAAAGTGTTCTAGCTGGTCCAAATCGCATGGATGCTGAGCATAGACATTAACCACAGACTCTCAGTGGGATTGAGAACTGGACTATGAGCGGGTGATTCCAATATCATGGTTTTAGTGTCCTTGAAGAACCTCTGAACTAATCTAAATGTATGCTTTGGGTTACAATGTTGTTGGAAGGCCCAGCAATCCAGATTCAGACCCAGTCTCCCTGTGTTTGAGGCTGAATAGCAGACTAAACTTGATGCCCTTCCACTATGTGTAACTGTGGAAACTGCTTAGCCTCTTTAGACCAAAGAAGCATTGGACAGCTGCCTAGATGATTGTTATTGACCTGGCCTCACCTGGAGGTCCCCCCCCCCCCCCCCCCCCAAGAAAGACAGTTGTTAGGGCTTGTCATCATATTGGGCTTTGGGGCCATCATCACAGAAGAACCCCTTTACTAAAGGCAATGCATATCAGAGTGTTATTGAGCTTTGCCTGTGAACATTTGAAAGTCAAAAATGAGTTTTGAACGTCTCTGCTTTCATCTGATGATATTCAATTGCACCTGCTTTGATGCATGAATTCTGCTTCTGTCAGGTGAAGAAAGGGATAGGCCTTGAATCGTTATAAGATGGTTTCCACAATTAAACATGGTGGTGGATGCATCATTCTGTGGCAGCCTCAGCCACAGGAAGCCTTGTTTGGGTGTACGGCACCATAAAAACTGAAAATTATGATAGAATGTGGAAAGTGGCCTTGCAAAAATATGCTCATAGAGGGAGCTACGATCTTCACTGGATCTTTCAATAAGATAATAACCCAAAACTTGCATCCAAAATAGTTCAAATGTTCTTCAAGGATACTAAAACCATGGTCATGGAGTGGTTCAGACCTCAATCCTTTAGATAGTCTTAGAGGAGTGCTGAAAATGAATGCCCATCCACAACATCCATGCAATATGGACCAGCTTAACTATTTGCAATGACAAAAATGGAGCAAAATCCCTGGTAGGACATGTGCCAACCTAGTTAGCAACTAATCAAAGTGCCTGGTGTCTTTTTTGTTCATAAAAGGCACTGTATTGACTATTAATGATAAGGGGGCTAATAATTTTGTCCTTGCCATTTTTACACTTTTTTGTTTAAACTCATTGTGAAAATGGAAAAGTCCAAATTTAACTTATTGGATACTATCTCCATGGTGTATTCGTTTCCATAATAACATACATTTATTAATAATGATCATTCTCAATTATCAATGAAGAGATATGTCTAATTTCAGGAGGGGGGCTAATAATATCGTCCTCAACTGTACGTCCCCTTGACAAACACACGCACACGCACACGCACACGCACACACACACACATAGCCCCTTGACAAACGGTGTTGGAGCCCAACTGAGCACATTCTGATTGTGAAGAATGGCCTGGGTACTTCCAGCTGAAACACAGAAGGACTCGATACACAACGCATGTGTGTGTGTGTGTGTGTGTGTGTGTGTGTGTGTGTGTGTGTGTGTGTGTGTGTGTGTGTGTGTGTGTGTGTGTGTGTCTGTCTGTCTGTGGGAGTGTGGAGCGCAATGTGGGGGGAGATGGAGCACCATCCCATCCTCAAAAGCCTCCTACACTCACACTTGAGTGTGTGTATGTGCGTGCGTGTGTAAGCGCATGCGTGTGTACGGTATATGTGTGTGTGTGTGCGTCAAGTCAAGTCTGGTGTACTTTATTGTCAAAAATCTATGTAACAGGGTTAGCACAGAAGTTTGAAATTGCGTTTGACCAGTGTGTGTGTGTATGTACGTGTGTGTGCATGCTTGTGTGCATGCAAGTGTGTATGCGTGTGCACATGTGTGTGTGAGTCTGTGTCTGTGCATGCATGCGTGCGTGTGTAGTGACTAGAGCGTAGGTCTGTGTGTGTGTGTGTGTGTGTGTGTATCTATGGCCATCCCTCAGCAGCATCCCACATACTCTCCCACTTGTTTCAAAGTGACAAATGAACTGCAGTGCACGCACACACACACAAACACACACACACATACACGCGCATGCACGCAGGCACTCAAGCACACCCACACCCACACAAAGTGGACTGGATGGAGCAGCACTACATGTACATGCACGCACACACACACGCACGCACACACGTACGCACGCACGCACGCACGCACACACACACACACAACACCCTCCCCCATATAATACTCTCCCGCTTGTTTCAAAGTGACAAATAAACTGCAATGGCAGATGGCAAAATGAAAGCACCGTGGTGACAAAGCTCCCGGGCCATTTGATAGCCCACAGTGCTGCCCCATCCAGTCCACTTTGTTCATGTGTGTGTGTTTGTGTGTGTGTGTGTGTGTGTGTGTGTGTGTGTGTGTGTGTGTGTGTGTGTGTGTGTGTGTGTGTGTGTGTGTGTGTGTGTGTGTGTGTGTGTGTGTGTGTGTGTGTGTGTGTGTGTGTGTGTGTACATGTAGTGCTGCTCCATCCAGTCCACTTTGTTCATGTATGTGTGTGTGTTTGTGTGTATTTGTGCATGTTCATATGTGTGTGTGTATGCCTGNGTGTGTGCGTGCACACACACACAGTGCTGCTCCATACAGTCCACTTTCTTTATGTGTGTGTGTGTGTGTGTGTGTGTGTGTGTGTGTGTGTGTGTGTGTGTGTGTGTGTGTGTGTGTGTGTGTGTGTGTGTGTGTACACGCAGTGCTGCTCCATCCAGTCCTCTTTATTTATGTGTGTGTGTGTGTGTGTGTGTGTGTGTGTGTGTGTGTGTGTGTGTGTGTGTGTGTGTGTGTGTGTGTGTGTGTGTGTGTGTGTGTGTGTGTGTTCACGTAGTGCTGCTCCCTCCAATCTACTTTGTTTATGTCCCATTTACACAGTCTGAGAGCTGCCTAGTGCGCAGACAGCACAAGAGTTTATTTGTTGTATTGTGTTTTGATGTCGTTAAACCAAACACACCAGAGAGAGAGAGAGAGAGAGAGAGAGAGAGAGAGAGAGAGAGAGAGAGAGAGAGAAAGAGAAAGAGAGAATCGAGAGAAAGACAGACAGAGAGAGAGTCACATTGTCTCTCTTACATTCTCATTACATTATGCCTGAATGAGACTTGACAAACACTGTAATGGATCCTTATAGGAGTGACACATCTACAAGACTGCGTCCAGACAAGCGGAGTCATTTTTTATTATTTGTTTTCGTGGTTGTTAAAGACAAACTGAGAGAAAATAAATAACACGAGGGCAGGCATTACGGTTTGCCTGAACAGGACTGGACACAGACCGTAATGGATTATAATAAGCCATGCACCGTATCCCTAGAGAGAGGAGCCGTCTCATCATTACTCCTGAAATGGACTTGACGTAAACCACATCAGGAGATTATGCCTGAACGACAAACAGTGCAGTGAATTATTTGCAGTGGTGCAACTCCAGATCATCATCATCATCATCATCATCATCATCATCATCATCATCATCATCATAATCATCATCATAATCATCATCATTATAATCAATCATCATCATCATCATCATCATCATTATCATCATCACCATTATCATTATAATCATCATCATCACCATCACCATCATCATCATCATCATCACCATCATCATCATCATCATAACCATCATCATTATCATTATCATTATCATTATCATTATACCTGAAGAGGACTTCACTTCAACTCGAGATTCATCATCATCATTATACAGTATATGTTTCTGAAGTGGGTTTCGTGGAAAGTGTGCTGGATTAAAACCAAGCAGTACACTTGTTCCACTAGAAATGGAAACATCAGATCTTTTAACCCAGAAAAACAAAATGTATTGCAACATTGGTAATGCATCCCTATAGAGAAGAAATATCAAATCATCACTCCTGAAATGACGAGCAGCACATCAGGAGATGGGAGCGTGTCTATGTTCCCACAGCCCATTGGTCCCACTTCACTAAGATTTTTAACATTCTTTTTAGGCCTATTGGTTCTCTTAGTGTACTTCGAAATGTGGGCACATGGAGTTGTAGAGCATATGGCTTATATTTGAATAATTTCTTATAACTGTGGGAAAATGGAGCAGGAGGAATACGCTGGGATCATTTGGGCTGTGGGACCAATGGGCAGTGGGACCAATGGGCTGTGGGAACATAGAGCTGAGCCCCAGGAGATTATGCCTGAACCACACACACCACAATGGATTTTTACAGAGTTGCACACCTACAGAGTGAACATGAAACAACACAATGGATTGACATGTTGGTCATGTTAATGCAGAAACAATGGTGCTGTTTGTTGTTGTTGTTTTTGTTGTAGTTTTGTTTGTTTGCACATGTACTGTAATGTAGCCTCTTACTGTAGAAATGCCCATTGACTGGCTTATTCATTCTGTGCTGACAACACTCAACAACACTCAACATCATTGCTATGACATTGCAGGGAGTCTCTTTGGTAACCGATCACGACTTGGCCATTGCAATTATGGTGACAATAGCGTTATGAGAGAGGCTCTGCACTGAGGTTAAGTCGGTTGATCTTGTTCGTTAAGGTCTTCTGCATCTCCTGAGAAAGTGAACATCACCCCATTATGCCTGTACTGGACTTTACAAACATATTAGGCTTCAACTGGACATGATGAAAAGGGAGAGGCGAACATCCTAATGGAGTGTAACGTTGGACTCTGTGGTGAAGCTCTGCTCAGCGAACATCGTAATGGATTATAATGGCGGACTCTGTGGTGAACCTCTGCAAGTAGTAACCAAAAAGGAAAGAAATATCAAGAGATAAGAATGGTCATCGAACCCCATAATGGATTATAATCCCAGAAGCACATCTCTAGAGAGAATGGCGTGAGATCATTATGCTTCAACTGCACGGAATAAAAAGTGAGATGCATGCGTATGTCAGTGCAACTGAACATCGTAATGGCGGGCTCTGTGGTGAAGCTCTGCTGTAATGAGACTGGGGAAGGCAGAGTGATGGTGCCCATCACGGCAAAATAGCCTCTTGAGGGAGGTGCTTAGACAAGCCTCGCTGGACACACAGCAGAGAGGGGGTAAAACAGCCTTGCTTTGCTAACAGAGCAGCCACAACTCTGTAAAACATTGCAGCCTCGTTTAGTTGTGCTCACTATCCTAGCTCTCTTCCAACACAAATAGCCCTCAAAAGTTTTTGGATCTTGGCCCTACCGTGGCGCAAATGGTAGGGCACTCATTTACTACGTGGCCGACCCGGGTTCTATTCCCGGCCCGGGTCCTTTGCCGAACCTTCCCCGTCTCTCTCTCCCCACTCACTTCCTGTCACTACTTGCACTGTCCTGTCAAATAATACAAGTTTTTGGATCTTGTCTTAACCTTTTTTTGCAAATAAAACATACAACTGTCCATTCTCTGTGGTGAAGCTCTGCTGTAATGAGGGAGGGCAGGCAGAGTGATGGCGCCCATCACGGCAAAACAGCCTCTTGATGGCGGTGCTTAGACAGGCCTCGCTGGACACACAGCACAGAAGAGAGGAGTGGAGAAGAGAAGAGCAGAGGAGGCATTGATCAGTGGTTACTACTCTGCATATGTACTCTCTGAAACTGAAACGGAACTGAAACTTATTGACTCTGAAACGGCATCAAAAGAGGAGAATACATTTCAAACTTTAAAACTAAAAAATAAAGTCCCCTCAAATGGTTGCTAGGCAGAGTGATGGCCTCCATCACGGCCAAATAGCCTCTTGAGGGAGGTGCTTAGACAGGCCTCACTGGTCACCAGAGAGGAGTGGAGAAGAGCAGGCATAGCTCTGCCTGGCTTACCCACATCTGAAACTCCAGCAAACAGGATAGGAGAAGAACATAGAATGCAATAGAACCGTACTTAAGAAATGTAGCCTCTTACTGCAGATGGGCCTGTCAACGGGCCTATTCACTCTTTGCTGAAAACGATCGAAAACATCATAACAACATCGCTGGACACACAACTCTGCCTGACAAGAACCTGGTGGTGACCACATCCAGAGGACACACTCTATCAGAATCAAGGGCATATCCATTCCTGTACTCTAAAGGGCCGTACACACACGTCGCTGCTAGTTACTCGCTCAGCGGATGAAGTCAATAGAATGTCTACGTGTTCCAGCGAGTCTCGCTGGCGAGTAGGCGAGGAGAGTACAAGCGATGCGATGTGGGCGGGTTCCGAGATAAACGTATTTTATCTTCGAGCGACGCGAGTTAAGCGAGTAACCAATTGGAATGCAGAATACAGATTATTGACAGGTGACGTTGCCCCTGTGGTGTTCTGACCACCCAACTTCTGCACGCCATCACGCTTTGGTTAAAAGTGTTGAGGAAAATACATACAGTGTACACCATCAAAGGCTCATATGCATGGTTGTGCACAGCACACGATCAACGTTAAACAGCGTAGGCCTACATTTTGTTTCGTACGGACGTACAGCGGGAACCATGACAACCAGCATGGGCGTAATTTCCACGGGGGTTAGGGGGGTTTTGACCCCCCCAGACTTCAAACCCTGACAATATAACCCCCCTTATATAATTGTACAACCCCCCCCCCCTATATAATTACAGTACTTGTCTTGCATGAACAACTTTACCCATTTTATGTAAAATAGTGAAAAATAGTTTCGTTCAGTTATGTTTAATCATGTTGTAATGTAACCCCCCCTGCCCCCCTTGGTATTCCCCAAATCTGCGTTAGTTGTGTACATCCAATGGGGGAGGTAGATGGACACTCCCAACTGAGATCGCTCCCGGACGTGTAGTCCCAGGTGTTTCTATCACTCCCGGACGTGTAGTCCCACCCGATTATATTTCACGTATTATCATACACTGCCACATACAAGCAATTAGGTTAGGGTTAGGGTTAGAAACAAAAAACTAACATCAAAAAGATAACTAGCTCCGTTATATGGCGGTGGGATCGATAGTCTGGCTAGTGGGAGCGAGCCGACCGGGGAGCGTCCTGCGTTGGGAGCGACAATCAGGGAATCTCTCAATGGGTAATCCTCTTCTCCACTATCCCAAATTCAAACTGATTAGCGATCAGCTTTATCAAGTATTGAGCAATTGTTTTTTTCTACTTTTAACTTGCAATTGCCACATGATCATGCGTGGATGCGTCTTTGGCACAAGAGACATTATTTCCGAGTGTTTTGAGAACCTATTGTACCACTGCCTTTCTGCCTGTCAGTTAGTTATATAGCTATTTTATGCTAGGTTACGACAGACAGCTAGTTCAATAACACTGGACGTGGCTGGCTATTTTGGACGTTGATGGCTAGCACTTGGGATATTTACTCCCTCAAACCAACACATTTTGTGAAACCCTAGCAATCGGACGTCTGTTTGTTTTATTTCACGTCATTTAAGTAGTTTTTGGTTACCCCCTGTCCAGTTGCCTGCGTGATTTCCTATGATAGTATCCACTTCAAATGAGAAGCTTGTTCAATGCAGCTGAACCAAAATGCCTGTAAGTTTTTTGACACCAATAGTAAACACATCCATTTTAAATAAGATGTATTGTGGCATTATATTTTGTTTTCAAAATCGCATTTGTTGACAACAGCCAAGCGATTACAGTTTGTTTCGCCAGTGAAGTAATGAAGAGAGACACGAGAGAGGGTTGGGGAGACAAGGGGTTCCTTCCTCGCGTGACACTATGCGTGGCTGTGCTTGGAGTGAGACAGAGGAGGTCCTCTCAATATTTTTGTCGCCAGTCGCCACTGTATATTTAGTTATTAAAAAAAAAAACAACAGTCAATTGTATGAATAATGGGTATGGGATATTATGTAGCCAGCAGGCTACTTTAATTTCTACCACAGCAACTTTCTTCTGATCATATGATTAACAACATGGCGAACAGCAGACAAGAGATCCTATTTGTGCAGCATCCTGATTAGTGATTGATGGTTGGGATATGTCATTCATATTTGGCACTGCATCAAAGATTTTATCAACCATCTCTGACTGTAGCTTTCTTCTGATCATATGAATTAGGCCTACTAAGCAAAGGGTAGGAATGTTTTTAATTAATTAATTAATTCATTAACTCATCTTTGCTTTATTGCTATATGCCACATTACAAATGGAGATTTTCTGACAGCTTGACTTTAGCCTGATTGGGAAAATGCATTCTCTAAAACTCTGATGTGAGTTTGCTGCCAAGCCATTTGAACATTAACTGAGGTTTTTTTTATATCAGGTTCAAAAACTTGATTGTGCAGGTCACCAAAGAGAGATCCAAGGCCAAGGAGGTACAGGTGATGAGAGAGAGACGGGTGTCCAGAGAGAGAGAGACGAGGAAGCACAGATGAGAGGGAGAGAGAAGGAGGTGACAAAGGAGGTGAACCAGTTCAAGAGATAGAGTATGAAGGTGTCAGAGGAGGTGCAGCAGTTGAAGGAGAGAGAGGCAACGGAGGAGATGTAGCAGTTGAGCAACAGAAAGGAGGTGATGGAGGAAGTGCATCAGTTGAAGACAGAGGGAGAGAACGAGGCGAAGGAGAATCGGATGACCAAAAACAGGGAGAGAGAGTACAGAGAGAGACAGCGCAGGAGGCACAAATGACCAGGTAACATACATAACTGTACATGCAAATACTGAAGAAAACTGTTTAGCCATTTAATTCATTTAGATGGAAATCTTGACCCCCCCAATTGTCAGCATAAAGTTACGCCCTTGACAACCAGTAAACAAAATCACCCAGAGCGAGTGGCAAGTAGGCGAGAGAGCAAGTAGCAAGTAAATAGCAGCGACGTGTGTGTACGGCCCTTAAGGGTATTTTCACATATGGTCCCCTTTAAGTGAACCAAACTCAGTCCTCTCACAAGTGGACCAAAGACTGAGCCGACAGCAAAGTATTCAGTTCTGTTTCTGTTCATATTGTGAGTGTATTACGAAAAGAACCATCCGCTCTTTCTGGTCCTGTTAGGCTTTTATGGCCTCTTGAGGCAGGTGCTTAGACGGGCCTCACTGGATATACAGCATAGAAGAGTGCTTGACTTGCATACCTTGATTTATTTTATTTTATTGTTTTATCATTGTTGTTGTTAGGAACTGCTAAGAGCATCGAACTGTGTGTCTTGTATGAATTGTTATACAAATAAAGTCATTATTATTACGATTACTACTAGTATTATTATTGTTGGGTTTTTTTGTGATTCACTGTTTTTTATTTCTGAACAAATTCCCAAGCTGGGAAATAAAGGAATTACAAAGGCAGTGATCAATACCCACCCACCCCAAAACCAAAAAAAAGGTTAAACAAAAACCTTAAAGTTAAAGTTAAAACTAACAATAGTCACAGCATGTTATTTACCTGATACCATACAGTAATGACATACAAATATCAAAATGCAAAAATGTGAGAAAAAAACAACAACAAAACAAAGCATGCAAGACATCTCATTGTGCGTGATATTACTGTTGTATTAATGAGAGCATCTTTGACTATTTACCCTCTTGATGATGCCTCCAGTATCGTGCAAAGTGCTCTGGATCGCATGTGTGCATGTGTAATTTAAGGCACACAGCAAGCATGTTCACAGGAGTAGATGTGTGCACATCCCACCTGATGGGCCAGGTGCAGGACAGTGAAAGCTCTTCTGTATCTGCTGCACAGAGTGCATTCTCACCTGGTACAAAGGAAGCAGTGCTGTTAGAATCATGTTCTTTGATTTCTCCAGCGCCTTCAACACAATACAGCCACTCCTGTTGAGAAAAAAACTACTGCAGATGGGAGTGGAGACGGGGCTGGTCAACTGGATCACAGACTACCATACAGTTCGTCAGACTAGGTGACCTCACATCAGAGACTGTAGTCAGCAGCACTGGAGCTCCACAAGGAACAGTGCTTTCCCCCGTGCTGTTCACCCTGTACACCACTGACTTCAACTACAACAGGAAGACCTGCCACATGCAAAAGTTCTCGGATGACACAGCCATTGTTGGATGCATCAAAGATGGGCAGGAGGGGGAGTACAGAGGACTGGTGGAGAACTTTGTCAAATGGTGCAGAACCACCCCACCCCTGGTGCCTGTCTCCATCGAGGGGGAGACAGTGGAGACAGTCTCCACATACAAGTACCTGGGTGTTCACTATATATATATTTACAGTATATATATATATGTGTGTGTGTGTGTGTGTGTGTGTGTGTGTGTGTGTGTGTGTGTGTGTGTGTGTGTGTGTGTGAGTGTGTGTTGTGTGTGAGTGTGAGTGTGTGTGTGTGTGTGTGTGAGAGAGAGAGATGCCTTGACAAAATGTATGTAACAGTGAACTATATATGACTATTTTATGTGTAAATGTGTGTGTTATGTCTTGTGGGCAATGTCTTTATTTATGTGTGTATGCTACTTGACACCTTAATTTCCCCCTGGGATCAATAAACGATACTCTCTACTCTACTCTAAGCAATAATCCAATGAACGTGAATAAAGTCTGCAATACGTCTTCTGTGTTATTTTAATGGTGAAAGTGCAACGGTCTTCATCAGGCAAAATAAGCATGTCCCTGCAAGCACGTCCCCTATAAGTCACTTATATACACACACCAAACATGTCCCTGGACTTGCACATAATGTGAATCACATGGACAGGAAGCTGCAGCTATTACAGTACTGTGAGTACTGTACGTCAGTGAGTATTACTTCCATTGGTGGGTTATTAGGTTTGTTAGTAGAAATCCATAACAGTAGGCCTTCACTGGTGGGTATTAGGCCGGCCGCACACTGGCTCCGACAGCACTGCGGCGCACTTTCGCTTCCGAGATAATTCGGACCTCCAAACCCAATTTCACCCGAACATTGCATTAATAGTCAACGGGCGGAGGCGACAAAATAGAACTTGTCTCTAATTGCTATCCGACATCGGCAAATGTCCGTGGACATCGGCGCCAGTGTGCGTGGTTCTATTGAAAACAATGGAATCGAATTTTAGCTGAGCAGTGCTCAGCACTTTTGTCGGAGCCGGTGTGCGGAAGCCCTAACAAAGCGTGATTGTGCCCCTGCTGTTATGGTATTAAAGGTGCAGTGTGTAAAATTGTAGTTTTAGTAGTAATAGTTTGCTTTCTTTCCAGAATTCATTCTGCCCATTCACAAATGTTTATTTTATTATTATTATTATTATTATATTTTTTTTTTTTTACTTTTTAATGAATTCGCAACCCCATCAAATTTTAAGTATTCATTATGCCTGGGAAAATTTTGGGGAAAAAAGGGGAATCTTCTCCATGTCTTTTTGTTTACATTTGTAGACATTTTTAGCTACAAAACATATTGTACTTTGGACATACAAGTAAATATTAGTTTATTATTTAGGAAATATTCATGAAAAGATCACATTTGGCAATAGGCAGCACAGTTTCAATGAGCAGCATAGTTGCAATAACTACTCTGGCCACCATCCTACAAAGTGCATCTTTAATGCTCTCTGTCTCTGATGAGGACATCATAGGCGATTTGAGCAACTCGAGCGACAGTTTGTAGTTGACCTTGAATATTGTGCAAATTAGTTATGATGCGGTTCGGCGACAGTTCTGTTTTTTAGCAATCACTGTCGCTTTTATCCCTTGTGTTGCTCTTACTAAGAGTTAAATGTACAACCATGGGGTACAAAGGGCTGCACACATAGGCCATGTCCATGCCATGCATTAAATTAGAAATTAGCATATTTAACAAAAAATCAAATGATGGTGGTGGTGGTGGTGGTGGTGTGTGTGTGTGTGTGCGCGGTCACACGTGTGTGTGCCATACATAGTGTCTCTATGGCCCACGCTGTGTTGGCCTTGTGGCCTTGATGTCTAATGGGGAGGACTGTGTGTGTGTGTGTGTGTGTGTGTGTGTGTGTGTGTGTGTGTGTGTGTGTGTGTGTGTGTGTGTGTGTGTGCGTGCGTGCGTGCGTGTAAAGTTGCTCCATCGCTCCGAACAACAGATGGGATGGTTGTCAAAGCAAGCCACTGGAAGCCTTCTATCAAAAACGAACACACACTACACACTACACACTACACACACACACACACACACACACACACACACACACACACACACACACACACACACACACACACACACACACACACACACACACAATAACCATGGCTCCAACTTACCAACAGGGGGGCGGGATGACGGAGTAGGCTTGAGGTCAGAGTGGACAGGTCTGGTGACCCTGACCCCCACCCGCCTCACACCTCCATCCAATCACCTCTGTGACCCTGTGACACGTCCCCCACCCACCTCCATCACCTCCACACCTCCATACCCTTCATTAGTACAACCCAGTAACAGTACAACCCAGTGCACAACAGATATAGAGAGCAGAAAAATGCCCTTTCCTCCCACTGGTCCGAACCCAAAAGGCTGCGTTCCGTCCCCGCTCCCTTTCGGAGGTATGTGACCATCACACCACTGTCCCTTCACCCCTGCGACCATGTGACAGGTCTGATGAAGGGCATGCTGCCCGAAACATCACATTAACATAAGATAAACGGTAATTTGGTGTTGCAAACTTTATTTTTGCTATTATTTGACTTGGCTAGTCAGACTCCAGCACCCATTTTGAAACGGATGTGCGTGTCTTTTCTTTGTTAATCCTGGCTGTGACAATCTCCCATCCCCATCACACAAGGTTTCGTAATTTCAACCCCTTATTGTCCGGAAAATTGTAATGACAATCTTCCAAAGGCACTCTAGACCTACTATAATGTCCAGTGGGCCCATATGTGCAAAGAGGTTACACTGTCCTTAGTTATGCCATACTTAAAAAATATTCTAATTAAGTTGAGGGGTGAACTGACAAATCCCCCTCCATCCCATGACCCCTGTGACCCTGAATCTAGGGCGATATGGCAAAATATCATAAAACATCCAATTCCGTTATTTTATCACGATCTTCCATCGAAAAACTAAAAACAAAAAAAACAAAAAAAAACGAGCATTTTATATATGGTACTTGCAAATTGTAATTAGCAATTAATTAGATGTTAACACACTGATGAAACTTACATAAGGTGCACAATTGAAATAGAATAATGTAAAGAATAAAAGTGAGGACAACAACACTAAGTAAGTAGACAACACTCTTATACTGATAGTAAACATCCTCTCTGCAAGACGATCTATGCAATTTCTCCACTTTTGGCAGATTCGAAATGATGTTGTACTCGATTTCACGATTCACGATTTAATATCGTCATATCGCCCACCCCTACCTGAATCCATCACCCCCCACCACTGAGGGGTCTGTCTAATATCTGATTTCACCACCTGAGGCACAATTTCATACTTTTAGCTTTTTATTTGTATTTGTATGCTTTCATGATGCTGTGAGAATAACTTGATATATCATTCTTCCATACAAAAGCAAGGAGCATGCAGTAATTGACAACATGTCTTTTAGCTTGCTATATACCAAGGCAACATATTGTACAGTATAACTGCGTGTACAACGGAAAGGACCTAAGCTAAATAGTCGAGGTCCTTTGCGTTCTTCATTCATCTTGTACTCCATCACTTCACTGTTACTCACCAATGTTAAACGCTCAGTAGTTATTTATTACTTCATCACTTTACTGTTATTTGTTCATCACTACTTACTTGTCCTGTCTGGCACTTTGTTGTCAGTCTGTAAAATGTCAGTCCTGTGAATGTCTGTGTCCTTTCATGAGAGAGAAACGTAATTTCAATTTCCTTGTATGACCTGTGCATATGAAGAAACTGACAATAAAATCGACTTGACTAGACTTGATCTACGCTTTATGTGGGATTCAGCAGCCAGTCAAAAACTGTGAGAATTATTAGGCGACAGTGTGAGTGCGTCTCCTCCACTGCTCTTGTTTTGAAGTATGTCTACGGGGTATGTCTGGACGTTGTATGCTTGATATTAGTCTGTCAAGGCTCGCCTCTAACTTTGTTTACAATAACCAGAACACAGCGAGAATGACAGAAAAATGCTTTTCTTTATGTGCTGTTATCCGGTCTGGAACTAGACAGGCACCGCCAGATACATACACAGGGCGCTGTGAAGACACACGCACACACACACACACACACACACACACACACACACACACACACACACACACACACACACACACACACACACACACACACACACACACAGAGGCTGCTGTAGAGTGAGTGAGGCAGACACATACAGAGAAAGATAATTGGGTAGACTGGAAGGGTCTGACAGTAGACAGACACACAACACGCATCAATGACAATATGTTGTTGTTATGTCTGCCCCCTGTTCACGTGTGTGTGTGTGTGTGTGTGTGTGTGTGTGTGTGTGTGTGTGTGTGTGTGTGTGCATGTGTGTGTGTGTGTTTGTGTGCGTGTGTGTCTGCGTGCGTGAGTGCGTGTGTGTGTGTGTGTGTGTGTGTGTGCGAGTGTGTGTGTGTGTGTGTGTGTGTGTGTGTGTGTGTGTGTGTGTGTGTGTGTGTGTGTGTGTGTGTGTGTGTGTGTGATGGTTGAGGAGGGTAAATACAATTCACTGTACTGTATGCCGTGCGCCTTCAAGCCATGTGCATGTAATCTCACTCAGGGCTGAATTAACGCAAAGGCTAGATATGGCTGCAGCCCTAGGGTTAACACCTGCCAGGGGGGCCCTGATTGGCCAAAGGGGTGACAAAATTGAGAAAATGCATAATTATGACAAGATGCAGTAGGCCTATTGAAAAACTCACTCATACTGCAAAAAAAATCACTCATAATGCATTGACTTTTAATCGTGTTCATACATGTCATCCTCAATCACTATCTTTGAATTATGACACCGTCCATGAAAGTGTGTCACAAAATTTGCCTTTTGATGGGGCCTACAACCACCTGTAACCGAGGGGCCTCCCAGCCACCTTAATGCGGCCCTGATACCAATGACAGACATGGTGGAATTTCATTACACCTCTAAAAGCAGACATGTTTCCTGACATCATAACAGTTAAAACCAATTAAAAATCTTTATCAATGTGTGATCTCAGAAGGGGACAGTTTAGACGCTAGCCTGTAGTGCTAATTTCACTATGTAAAAAAAATGTAAAGATGCTAACGGGTACAGTTGAGCACAGTATTTTGTTATCGGCCATGCTATTAGCTCCCATGGCTATTACCTTCCATTGAATGGTGTCTCAACTGTACACTGCTATGTCTCAACTGTACCCCACCGTTTTTTAGCTAGGGTACAGTTGGGACAAAAGTGCACATTTTTTGTTTGATTAATTACATAAACATTAAACATCGTAGAGATATAATTCCTTAATTATATATTTGCCCATATCCTGAAAATATGTTCTGTCCAAAACAACTTTCTTTTTATGACCTTTTAATAGTCTAATTTGTGCGTGGAAAGGGACAAAAATAAAAGTGTACCCAACTGTACTCAGTCTACCCTACATATGTAATGCATGTACAATGTACAATATGTAGAGGTATTACTAGGATTGACAGTTTGCTAGGCTTGCAACGTCTACTCAACATGCATGTCCGCCAATCCAAATTTGAATTCAAATAGTTATTGAACAAGACTGAATAAGGCATTTCATCGCTGTCAGGCAGAAACATCATATCACCACCTTTCAGAAACTAATTTATTCATTAAATTATTTTTAAAAGATATAAAAATCAGTTACATTGGTCAGTTTCCATGAGTAGGCCTATATGACTTTTATAAATTAGTTAAAGCCCAATTTTAATGATGAAATGTTGATTAATATAGGTTTTGAAAAAAATTAAGATATAACAGAAAGTGGAGTTACAAGGTTTCTGCTGACCAGTGACGATTTGTGCACTATTATCGGTCAGTCACCTATACATGAACTACAAAAACAACAGAAGCAGTAGCCGCAACAAGCAGTACCGCACACGGCGTTGCCAGATTGGGCGATTTACTGCCCAATTGGGCTGCTTAGGATGGCCTCGGCAGGTAAAGCGAAATGTGAAAAGGGCATTTGGGCGGGTTTTTCTGCCAATTTATGGCCAGAAATGAATAGAAATCAGTAGAAATCAATAGAATTAAGTTCAAACTGGGCAGGATTTAGCGTTTCCAGGCGGGTTTTGAGCATTTTTTTTCTTTAGCTGGAAATCAATCTCTCATCTGGCAACCCTGCCTGCCTGCAGGCTGCTGAAAGGGGACTGGCAGACCGGGACTGGAGTAGAAATGCTTAGTGACAGTAACCACATCAGACGCAGGGTAAGTGGATGAGGCTAACTCAATTCAGGAGAAGCAGATAGACAACATGAAGACTAACAGACTACTGAGCATGGAGGGGGGGGGCAGCTGGCAGGATGGATGGAGGAGGAGAGAGGAGGGGAAAAGAGGGGGGGAGGAAGGAGGAGGAGAGGGGAGAAGAGGGGAGGAAAAGTGAGAGGAATAGAGGGAAGAAAAGGTTGGAAGAGGAGACGAGAGGGGAAAAGAGAGGAGGAAAGGAAGGGAGAGGAGAGGGGAGGGGAAAAGAGTGGCAGGAAAAGAAGGAAGAGGAGGGGATAGGGGAGGGGAAAAGAGGGCAGGAAAAGAAGGAAGAGGAGGGGAGAGGGGAGGGGAAAAGAGGGGAGGAGGTTTTGGACAAGGGTACAGTTTGGGTGGCTGGAAGATGGAGAGGGGCAGGGGAGGATGGGGTGATGTTTTATTTCTGGAGAATGGGGATACAGAAAGAGACTAGTAGGATGTGGAGGGTGAGGAGAGCTGTGAAAGAGAAATGGGGAAGGATAGGGAGAGAGATGGGGGCCAGGGGGTGCGTTTCTGGAAAGCATATCTGCTAGCCAGTTAGCAACTTAGGTAGTTGTCAATGGGAAATTACATTACACACAACAGAGTAGCTAAACCAGGTTAGCAACTATGGTTTCAAGAAATGTGCCCCAGAGTTGTATTAACACATTAATGCCTAAAGCACCGGCAAAAAACGCAGGCTGAATGCCTAAACCCTTGTTAGGAAAGTTGCCTTCAGCCTATAATAACTTAAATATCTTAGCCTCTGATGCAACATGAAATAAGTTGCATTATTTTAAACCCTAAGACCCTAATCCTGCATTAGAATGTGTTAATTCAGCTGCAACAAACCAACATTTTATATATAAAAAAAGCTAAAATCTCAAGAGCCTCAATGCAGCGTATATGTGTCTCCAGGCACCTAAAGGTCCAATAACATATACTGTATGAGTAATCAGGCTAAAATGGGTTAAGTATAAGTGGATGTCCTCTTACAGGTGTACTTACAACACTAGTGGTATATTATATAGTGGAAATCATATCATATACCACTAGTGTTGTTATTACCTCTGCAAGAGGCCTACTTCTACTTCATACAACTGTGGTGGAGACGAACTGGTTGAGGGCTGGATGTGGGCCTGGGCCTACAGTTTTTAAGAATCACTGAGTGAAGGGATGCAGAGAGAGTATTTTGATGGGGAGCGGGTGAGGGACTGGATAGGATGAGATGGGAAAATCAGGAAGGGATGGTGAGGACAGGAGAGGGTGGGCTGGGGAAGGATGTGGATTCAAAGAGTGGAGACTGATGAGGATGAGGGTGGGGTTGAACAGGAGGAGGGTGAAAGCGTGAAAGCCCTACTCGGAAACTCCAACTTCCATTGTCATTGTGACACAGCACTCCACAGCACACAAGTGTTCACTGCAAACTGCACTCAACAAAATTGCATTTATGCCTGACCCCTGCAAGGGGGCAGCCACCAATGGCGCCCCGAGGCAGCAGTGCGGCGGGACAGTACCATTCTCAAGGTGCCGCTGTCTTGGAGGAGGATGGGGGAGAGCACTGGTTAATTACTTCCCCCAGCAACCTGGCAGGTCAGGACTCGAACCAGCAACCTTTGGGTTGCTAGTCTGACGCCCTAACCACCCTGAGAAAGACAGTGTAGGTCGAAACGCGCCGGGCAGTCCATTTGCCTTTGAGAAAAAGTAAAGAATAAGAAACCGGAGTGCCACAGTCTCCTGCCCTTCATTTTTTTGAGCCCTAACTACTTACCCATGAGGATGAGATGAGCATTGGGGATGGGAAGGTAAGAGAGGGTGAGGGAATGGGGAAAGGTGTGGAGACGTTGCAGAGAGAGGATACTGAGGAATGGGGGAGTCTGGGTGAGGAAAGGAGGAGGAGGGGATGGGGAAAGATGAGGGGATGAGGAGAGGAGGAGGAAGGGATGGGGAAAGGAGGATGAGGGGATGGAGAGATATGAGGAGAAAGAGGAAAGGAGACACAGACGGCAATGAAGACAGACAGGCGAGTGAAGTAACAGGATGGATGGGAATGACTTAGGCATTCATAGTGGGGCAGACCAGATGGATGGGAATGGCAGATATGGAGATAGGAAAAGACAGACAGTCAGTCAGGCGGTCAGAGTGTGTGTGTGTGTGTGTGTGTGTGTGTGTGTGTGTGTGTGTGTGTGTGTGTGTGTGTGTGTGTGTGTGTGTGTGTGTGTGTGTGTGTGCGTGTGTGCGTGTGTGTGTGTGTGTGGGGGGGTGGGGGGGGGGTGAAGGTAGGCCTACTATGCGTTCAGCTATACAGATGTCAAGCTTAATAGTAACAGGCTGACTAATAACTGTATTTGTATAGCACAATTTCATACAAGGTATGCAGCTATAAGTGCTTAACAAATGGATAAACAACATTGTTAAAAATAAAAAATAATGGAGTGAGGTAGAAAATATAGAATGCCCTAAAGTGGGACGATGCCTAATGTGGGACACCTTAAGGTTTAAGGGGTGTAGCTTTGCCCCAAGTTGGTAAATGTTTACATAACTATAACCAAATAAAAGCCCTATCATCCTGTTATCATAATATCATGATTTGGTAAATGTATAGTAATACTCCAGGGAGGGGTTACGATTAAGAAGAAGGACCCTGGGTGAAGTCCATCAAATGGCAAATTACATAGCATTTGGCCAAATTTGTCTTTAGGGTATAAATCAATTCCAATCAAAACAACATTGTAATTTTTTTGATAAATATGTTGGGTAGGTATATGTTCATCAGAAAATAATGTGTGGTGTATATAAAATAATGTAATATTTTATTTTTAAACCATATTATTAGTGTCCCACTTTAGGATAGGTGCGTCCTAAAGTGGGACACAAGATTTTCCTAATGTGGGACAGTTATAAAAGTAGTAATTTAATAAGTCAAACAATTACTATGAAGTCAAACACCATGTCCACATAAGAAAATGGATATTTATATCTATATCATAGATGTATTTCAGTCTTTCTGGCCTAATCTACTGGAGCACAGCTATCAACACAACATTTGGGTCCAAAAACCGGAAGTTCTTTCCTCAAATAGAGCTGCCATGTTGAAGTGACCAATTGTGTGCAATGGGTTCAAACAGTCTGAGTCATATTTACCAATAAAAGAAAGTAAAAATAATTCAGAAAACATGCTCTAAATGTGTAGCTGATATGTCTTAAAGAGTGGCAGATCACATTTTGAATTAATATCTACACAAACATGTTTTAGAGACCTTTTAATATACACTGTCCCACATTAGGAAACCGATTGTCCCACTTTAGGGATAACCATGGTTTTTGACCAACTTACATTAATATCCAAATTATTCGAATTAGAAACACATAACATGTTTTTAAAGGTTTTATTTGATTAGAGCATAACTAGAGGATGAAAAGGGTGTAATTTGTTTGTATTGAAATGTTGTCATTACATTTTAATAAACCACCAAAGTTGAAGTGACAAAAATTGTCCCACATTAGGGCATTCTACCCTAGACTGAAAGAAGAAAGAAATAGAGACAAGAGAGGAAACTAAAATAGATAGATAGATAGATAGATAGATAGATAGATAGATAGATAGATAGATAGATAGATAGATAGATAGATAGATAGATAGATAGATAGATAATAAATAAGTAAATGTAAATGAATATAAAACACGAAACGAAGGAGTTGAAAGAGATACAATTAAAGAGCCATAAAGTCCACAAGAGCTTAGGCCCAAGACTAGTGTAAAACGTAACTGCCATTGGAGGAACGCAAAGCAGAAAGAGCTTGGGGGTTGTAGTAGCACGAGGTCAAACGAGCAAAGTTGAGGACTGATATGACAAAGGTCTGTAGCAGAAACTACAGTGTGTTGCTCTATAGGCACATTACATTACGTTACATTACATTACACTTAGCTGACACTTTTATCCAAAGCGACTCACAATTATTTTCAGGGTATTGGTTACAGTCCCTGAAGCAATGTGGGGATAGGTGGGCACCTCAGTCATGGATGGAGGTGTAGGACGAGGTAAGGGTGGGATTCTGACCTACAACCCTCTATTCTTAAGACCGTCTCCATAACCATTAGGCCACAGCTCAGTGCCATATACCCACACAAACATAGAAACCTGGAAATACGCCTTGAAAGTTTGCATCAAAGATCTGTAATCTTTCTTCATAGCTCATATGTATTCCAACCACTCACCACCAGGCAGCCACCACTTCTTTCACTCCAAGATGTTAGGAAGAAGACAGAATTACTTATTACAATGGTGCTGCAGCCGAAAGAGATGTTATTTTGAGGTGTTATTTGGAACAAATTAATTTAGGCATGCATGGCTCAACGATTGTCTTGCCACTGGTGTCCAATTGCACAGTGCTGCTGGAGCGTATCAGCCAATCTTTTTCCACAATTACTGCCACAGCTGCAGCCCAGAAGTCTGCATACAAATCAGGTCTTTGAGATGTTACATCCACATACTCTCAATGTCAGGTCTCAAAAAGTTCTACTTAAAGCTCATTTGCAGTTTATTTCCAAGATTTACACTGCACATTCACAATAGTAATTGTTTTCAATAGCATTTGCCACCACCATACATTTCCAAGTATTTAATATTACTTGGACATTTACACTTTTCCTACAAGAATGGGTGGATCTTCTAAATGTCTGCCATTTTGAATTACATGAGCTACCTTTAAAGTATGCCTCTTGAAAGTGCTTTACAGGCACACTATGAAAATCAGGTCTGAATAGCACAATTTAATGCAATCTTTTTAAATTTGGTACCTTAGTTTTTCACAACTGAATTAGATCTGAGTTAGTAGGCTATGTTTGTTTTGCACAGCTGAATTATATTAAAAAAATGAGTTAGTATGTCTGTTTTGCACAGCAGAACTGAAGAACATGTCTCTCAAAATTGATTTAGCCGGTAACCAGACAACAATCTGACCCACTGGTAAAACCTCCACTGATACACCATAGATAACCATCCATGGATAGAGTCAGTGGTCTCATGAACAGTCTGACCTTTTGTGCTATTGAGCTGATAAAAGATGACCCACAGACAACATGATTATGTTCTCCTTCCTGTAGGGATGTCCTTCCTTACCTTAATTAGAAAAACACAGGAAACTAGAACCACTTACGTTGAGCTGATGGCTCTGGCTGAAGTGCACAGTATACTGTACTTTCTCCCTGAATATTTGTGCACGATATATGGCAAGGGTGTCAAACTCAAATTCACAGTTGGTCAAAATCAAAATCTGGGATGAAATCGCTGGCCAAACTCAGTATTTGTGCAAGTGATGATGAAAGGCAAGTTTCACAAACACTCACATGGTAGTTCAAATATGTCTGCACAATATTCTGTCATAAAAGAGATTTTACACTGACCAGGGACCACTCATATCCCTGTGACACACCCAATTTTGTCACATTAATAGACCTATATATATAATGTGTATACTAATGTGCACTCTAATGTAATGTGTACTATGAATGTATGTGTATGTGGAACAACTGTAATACACATTTGATGTGAAAGATCTAGCGGGCCAAATAAAATGGGCTATGGGCCAGAGTGCAGATATTGTTTGTTCCTCCAGTTGAGCATCAATGTTGGAATCTTGTGCGAGAGGAACACTAGTGGCTCAATATGAGAGCTTGGATTGAGTTTGCTCACTTTCTTCACAGTCTCCTTATCTTTCTTTTTCTGTATCTCACCCTCAGAAGCATATATACTCAGACATTCTCGAACAGGATGAAGGGAACATGAGTGTGAATATTTTTCTATAGGTCCGGGTCAAAAAGACCTGAACATCTTCTATGTAACAAAAACAAGAAACACCTTGCAAGGATTACTCTGTTACTAAAGGTTCTCAGTAATGTCATAGCCATGTTGTTATGATGTAGTTGAGTCTTTTCCCCAAAGACTGAATCGACCCACCGACGGGCCCATCTACACAAAGAGGCTATGAAGTACGAACATGCAGAGATTATCTAAGTAACCAGAAGACCTGTGTGCTTGTCTTGCGATCAGCTGATCAAATTTGCGGTGGGTTCTTGTGGGGTTTCTGGTTTTTTTTTTCAGTAACAACAGTCCATCTCATTAGGTACGATGGAGTAAATGGTGTAAAAGCTATGAATCTACTTTACTTTTGACACCTTTGCGAACATGTCCTACTGTGCCGCATGCCCGAGTTTGGCTTGAGGTCACAGGTTCGAGACTGGGTCTGCACTCTGCACTGAGCCGGCTGACCTCGGCTACACATACAGGTATATACCGTATACGCTGCCAAATAATGTCCTGCAGTGGTGCGAATCTGCAGCCTTAGCAATCTGGCCTCCTACACGAGGTGCAATACAGTACACTACAGCCGTACCCCGCACACACAAGCACAGGCACAGCAGGCTGCCTGGCACAAAGTTCAGGCTGCAGTGTGTGTGTGTGTGTGTGTGTGTGTGTGTGTGTGTGTGTGTGTGTGTGTGTGTGTGTGTGTGTGTGTGTGTGTGTGTGTGTGTGTGTGTGTGTGTGTGTTTGGGGGAGAGGTATGGAGAGAGAGATAAAGAGACAGACACAGAGAGAGAGAGAGAGAGAGAGAGCGAGAGAGAGAGAGAGAAAGAAAGAAAAGGAGAGAGAGAGAGACAGACACAGAGAGAGAGAGAGAGAGAGAGAGAGAGAGAGAGAGAGAGAGAGAGAGAGAGAGAGAGAGAGAGAGAGAGAGAGAGAGAGAGAGAGAGAGCTTTGATTAACAGTGCGTTCCATAGTGGTTCATCCATCAGTGATCGATATTGAGAGGGTGATAGCATCCAGGGCTTATCAAGATTTAAGGCGTCTGTTAGACACAGCACAGCATATTCTGAGGACACCGTGGACCAGAGAGAGAATAGAGGAGATGATCTCAAACCTGGGGTGCGTTTCTCAAAAGTTTAAGCCAGTTAGCAACTTCTGAAGTTGCCAATGGGAAATTGCATTGCAAACAACATAGTTACTAATGTAGTTACCAACTATGTGCTTTTGAGAAATGCACCCCTGCAGGTCACACATTCTGGAAACACAGTCTGCCTGTCTGTCTATCTGTCTGTGTCTCAGTCATTTGAACAGATGTACTAGTAATTATATTCATCAGTATTAGTCATAGGGAAAAGAAGAGACAAACAGAGGAGACGATGGCAAACCTGGAAACACATTCTCTGTCTGTCTGTCTGTCTGTCTGTCTGTCTGTCTGTCTGTCTGTCTGTCTGTCATTTGAACAGACGTACTGTACCTACGTGTATGTTCATGTTAAAGTGTAAACACAGTTTAGTCATAGGAAAAAGAAGAGACAAGATGGCCAAAAGTGTACATCTCCTGTCTGTCCATGTCTGTCTGACTGATGTAGGCCTATATGTAAGTCTGAAATTGTATATCATATAAAAGTGCACAACATTCTCTCTCTCTCTCTCTCTCTCTCTCTCTCTCTCAAATGAACCACTGCACAACTTCACTCTTCAATAATATCCACAAGGTTTCTCCCAGCTCTTGATAGTTCAGAACGGTCCCATGAAACATTTAGTGTTGTGAATGGGATTTCTAAAGTTTCAGAGAAAAAAAAATCTTCCTCTCTCTCTTCCTTCGTCCCCTCTCTTAAACATCTTCAGCTCTCAGGAGTAATAACTCCACAACGTGTTACCTCTCTCTCTTCATCTTCCTCTCTCTCTCTCTCTCTCTCTCAAAAACATCTTCAGCTCTCAGGAGTAATAACTCTACAACGCGTTACCTCTCTCTTCACCCCCCCCTCTCTCTCATCCTCTCTCTCTCTTACTCTTCCTCTCTCTCTCTCTAAAACAATAGTTCTCAACCTTTTTTGAAGAAACGCCTCCTTCGCCTCATCACAAGCCTCCCAGCGCTCCCCTTGACATCCTCACCAGACGACAACGCCCCCCTTAGTATGAAAAAATCAAATGGACTAATGTCCCCCAATGTCAATTAAGCACCGCCCCCTCAGCAGTATCCTTCTCAACGCCCTCCTAGAGCTTTCCAACACCCCCTGGGGTGCTGTACCGCCCCTGTTGAGAAACCAACTACTCTAAAATATCTTCAGCTCATCTCAGCACTAATAACTCCACAACGTATGACCTGTCTCTTTATTCGTCTGTCTCTCTCTCTCTCTCTCTCTCTCTCTCTCTCTCTCTAAAACATCTTCAGCTCATCACAGGAATATAACTTCACAACGCGTGACCTCTCTCTCTCTTTGTCTTCCTCTCTCTTCCTCTTCCTCTCTCTCGCCCATCTCTCTCTCTCTCTCTCTAAAACATATTGAGCTCATCTCAGCAGCAATAACTCCACAACGTGTGACCCCTCTCTTTATTCATCTTCCTCTTCCTCCCCCCATCTCTCTCTCTCTCTCTCTCTCCCTCACTCTCTCTCTCTCTCTAAAACATCTTTAACTCTACAGCGCGTGAGTGACCTCTTCCAACTCGTGCCATCCATCAGCTGCTGAGGTATCATTGTGTCTGTCACAATCAATCCTCTGGATCTGCTGAATAGACATAAACAAGTCCCATTCTATATGCCTGCCTGCTAGCCTAGAAATCTAGACGCCCCTAGTGGCCGCAAAATGAATTTGCTCCCGGGGGCACAGCTTTGCTGTAGGGGTTTTTGGCGCGGCCAGGCTACCTGCCTGCCTGTGTGTGTGTGTGTGTGTGTGTGTGTGTGTGTGTGTGTGTGTGTGTGTGTGTGTGTGTGTGTGTGTGTGTGTGTGTGTGTGTGCGCGCGCGCCAAATAGACATCTCCAAGACAGGTCCATTTCTCTCTCTCTCTCTCTCTCTCTCTCTCTCTCTCTCTCATTCTCATCTCTTCTCCTCTCTCTTCATCTCTCTCTCTCTCTCTCTCTCTCTCTCTCTCTCTCTCTCTCTCTCTGTTGGCTGTCCCTGAGCCTGGGGTCACCACACCACTCAGTCACATGACTTCTAAAGAGACTTAACAACACAAAGAGGAATTCCCTGGCAGGACCCAACATCATTTTAGCCAAGAGATGCTGCCGCTTCGGGGCCGCGCAGTTTGTAAACACACAATACCGAGAGGAGATGAATGCGCCCCGCCTGCAGCGAAACTGCGCTTTAGAGAGCTTTTTTTTTAGACGGCCCGACCAGGGCAGAACAAGGTTTCCATCTCGGTAAAGTGACTGACCCCGAAGAAAGAGACTGAGAGCCGACCACAGATGACCTCAGTCAGGGAATGGGGACCCGTAGCAGAAGTGTGATACTACATGCGCCTGTCTATCTTCGGCAGAAATCTCATTTCCTGCTGGTGGAGCAGTTGAATTTGTTTGGTTTACAGTGTGCAAACTGTTAAGAAACAGAGCTTTTTTTGCCAGAAACATAAGCTGCTACAATGTTTATTTAGGGCAAAAACC
>NC_085879.1:30947471-30952471 GCF_034702125.1 Engraulis encrasicolus | reverse complement strand
CTCTTTCATTCAGCACTGACATGTATAGAAACAGAAAACATACATGTGTAGCATGTTACCCAAAGATACTGTAGTGTAGATATTAATGGGTGGTAGTATAAGTGAGAATAGGAAAAAAGTTACCCGGGTGTGAATAGCAATTGTTGCTATTTGAACCCAGGTGTAAATTAACTTGGTTCTCACGCGATGGTTGGAATATTGTCAATCGCTCTGGAAAGGCGTGGGTGTGTTCAAAACAGCTCGAACCTGATTGGAGAATTCACATGGCTTTTTTGAATCAGTACTACTTCAACCACTTACTTGTATAAACCACACACCGCGATCCTGCCCCGCGATTCTGATTGGTCAGGCTGTGAAATATCTGATTCCTTCGGACTCTTCTTCTAAGATTTCCAGATCCAAGTGCGAGGTCTGTGTGAGCGCCAGGCTAGGTGTAAATAGCCAATGTTGCTTTTTGCACCAAGGTGTGAGTAGCCAATGTTGCTATTTGCACCCGGGTGTAGCCATTGTTGTTATTAACTCCTGGGTGTGAATAGCCATTGTTACTATTTCCACCCGGGTGTGAATAGCCGTTGTTGCTACAGTGGAATCCGCTTATAGTGGTCACGGATATAGTAATCAACCGCTTATATAGATCAAAAAGCTTGGGACAGAATCATTTCTATACAAATGCTGTTTAAATAATTTGTTTACAGTGATCAAAAATCCGCTTATAATGTTCATTTTTGTCATTTTATGAATGTAAACATGTGCAAAAAGTATTGAAAAACTCAGTGTAGCCATTTCATGTTTTACTCCCGCGATTCCTTTCCCGACGTCTGCTTCTGTATATGCCAGATAGGTTGTAAGGGTATTGCGCGAGACTCAACTCGCCACTTTTCCGGGTGGTAGCCTACTGTAGCCTACTCTAGGGGCGCCAACCGAGGAGTGCAAACTCCATACAGTGAATGGGCTGCGCTCTCCCGACAGCACCCCAGTGAACTGCAGGCATGGCTCGACTGAGTGGGGACGCAACTTGTTTACATAGAAACTCTCTGGTGATGAGGCTGTGTACACATGCTTCTGTCTCGCTAGCCAATGTAGCCTAACGAGTTAACACCGGGCAGCAAGCACGTGAATCATGTCTCTCTTATTCTGGGAATGAAAAACATAGGCTCTTCGAAACGTATGAAAATTTACCAAAAACGAGCCAACGAGATGTTTTGGCGAAGCTTGGCATTCCTCAGGCTACCTTGTGTTTAAACTGCAACAGCTGTACAGGCTGCGTCTCCCCACGAGTCCCTCCCACTCCCCCTCGCCCTTCTCATCTCTCCTATCCCAGCGCGACTTTCCCAATTCCAACCAGTTCTTTGCGTGGCTTTTTTTAAACGGTGTCCAAAAAAAAAAAACACGTTGTAGGCTACTACTGTACAGCAGGCTATGCAACAGTGTGTTATTTATCGGCGTGGCAATTTTAAGTGCGCAGTCTTGCGGCGTTTTGCATGCATAACCTGAATCACACTGTGCAGAAACTCGCCAGAAAACGTTTGTGGAATGGGAACTTTACAAACTTATTTGACATCATAAGAGATGACGACCCGTGCGTGGTCTATGCTTTGAAATGCATGTAAGCCTCGTCTTTCTCAGCGCTCATTTTTGCCAGACAGGTAGAGACAAAAAAAAGGGGTGAAATAATACAAATTCGGTTTTAGTAATCAATCGCTTACAGTGTTCAAATTGGCTCGGACAAACGTGACCACTATAAGCGGATTCCACTGTATTTGCACCCGGGTGTGAATAGCCAATGTTGATATTCGCACCCGGGTGTGAATAGTCATTCTTGCTATTTGCACCCGGGTGTGATTAGCCATTGTTGCTATTTACACCCGAGTGTGAATAGCCATTGTTGCTATTTGCACCCGGGTGTGAATAGTCACTGCTTCTATTTGTAACCGGGCGTAAATAGTCATTATTGCTATTTGCACCCGTGTGTGAACAGCCATTTTTGCTATTTGCACCCGGGTGTGAATAGCCATTTTTGCTATTTGCACCCGGGTGTGAATAGCCAATGTTGTTGTTTGCACCCGGATTTCAATAGCCATCTTTGCTATTAGCACGGGGTGGGAATAGCCAATATTTGTATTTGTTCCGAGGTGTAGAAAGCCATTGTTGCTGTTTGCACCCAGGTGTGAATAGTCACTGCTTCTATTTGCACCCGGTTGAATAGCCATTGCTGCTATTAGCACCCGGGTGTGAATAGCCATCGTTTCTATTTGCACCCGGGTGTGAAAAGCTATTGTTGCTATTTGCACCTGGGTGTGAAAAGCTATTGTTGCTATTTGCACCCCGGTATGAATAGTCATTATTTCTATTTTCACCCTGGTGTGAATAGCCATTGTTGCTATTTGCACAATGGTGTGAATAGCCATTCTTGCTATTTGCAAGCGGTTGTAGCCATTGTTGCTATTTGCAACCGGCTGTAAATTAGCACACGGGTGTGAATAGCCATTGTTGCTATTTGCACCCGGGTGTGAATAGCCATTGTTGCTATATGTGCCCGGGTGTGACAAGCCATTGTTGCTATTTGCACCCAATGTTCCCTATTTACAGTACAACCGGGTGCAAATAGCAACAATGACACCTGGGTGCAAATAGTATTTACACCAGGGTGCAAATAGTAACAATGACTATTCACACCGGGTGCAATTAGCAACAAAGACTATTTACACCTGGGTGCAAATAGCAACGTTCACTATAGCTATGGGTGCAAATAGCTTTATACAACTCTGCTTATCTTTAGCAGGCAAACGGACATACGTACATTCCTGACCAGTAGATAGACATACTCGTCTCTACTACGGTGCATACTACATTAGCCTGGCAGAGAGTCCTGTAATGCAGGCTGGCAAGCAGGTCCAAGCCATCCGCTAGCTGTCAGCTCCACATGGGCAGATTTACACCCCAGCTAAACATTATGGCCACTGCAGAAGCAGTGAAGAAAGACTTGCAGCCAAGCAGGGAGGCAGCCGGGACGCAGATACTGGAAATTTCATAGACAACCTTTTTTTTAACAAACGCCACCTTGACCTCATCATAAGCCTTCCAGTGCCCCCTTGACCTCATCATAAGCCTGACAACGCCCCCCTTAGTATTGATAAATAAAATAGACCAATGCCTCGTCTATGGGAACTAAGCCCCACCCCCAGTCAGCTGTATCCTTCTCAACCTCCCTTCCAGAGCTCCCCAATCCCCTGGGGGGCTGTAGCGTCCCCATTGAGAAACGCTACTATAGACAGCTGGACTGGCAGGCAGGCAGGCAGGCAGGCAGGTAGCCAGAGAGAGATATATAGAGAGATAAAAGGAGGAAGAGATATACGTAGGCCGACTAGAAATACAGGCAGGCAGAAATACAGGCAGGCAGAGAGACCGAAAGAGACATAGAGAGATGTAAGGGGGATGCGATATACTAAATGTAGGCTGGCAGAAATACGGGCAAGCAGACAGGCAAGCAAACAAGCAGCCAGAGAGAAAGAAAGAGATATAGAGAGATGTAGAGAGCAAGGGATGCTTAAAGTACATACAGGCAGACAGAGACACAGAAGAAGATATAGAGAGATAAAGAGACTAACATATATAGGCAGGCACAAATACATGCAGGCAGGCACACAGGCCAGGCAGACAAACAGAAAGACAGACAGACAGGCAGGCAGGCAGGCAGACAGACTGGCACACAAGCATCCCAAATAAGACAGAAAGACATGCAGGGCCAGACAGACAGACAGACAGACAGGCTGAGCACACAGATAGACAGGCAGACAAGCTCTGAAATGAACGCACACTGTTGTGACACAAAATCTGTCAGTTTCACCGATTTTACCAAAAATTGGAAGCCTATCAAACAAGTGGAAAATGTATAATCTGTGAACCTGACTCTCGCGCAGATGGATTGTCATCCGAAGTGTAACGAAGATGCACGAAGCACTAGGGGTCTCGCGAGAGCCAGGCTATAATCTGTGAACCTTCCACAGATTTTGTGTCCCAAGTAAGTAAGTAAGTAAATAATAGATGCACCGGATACCAGATCCAATGCTTAAGATCCTGCTGGATCCGGATCCGGATACCGGATCCTGCAAAAGTGTTGAAACACATAGCCTGCTCGCACACTGGGCTCTTTTTATTACGTTGGCTTAAACTATTTTTTAGACTCATTGCCACACTGCCTGCCACTGCTGCTTCCGAAGGGCTTTCACTCCATGCAGCGATTGGGGTTGTGAAAGACTGACTGAAACGCCTAAGCTGGAGATGCACCAGATCCTGATTTTTAGGTAACTGCATGATACCGGATCCACTGCTTACTGTAAGATCCTGACGGACACGGATCCTGTGAAAAACCCTATTATCCGGAACCGGATCTTGGATCTGGTGCATCTCTAAAGTAAATAAGTAAGTAAGTAAGTTTAAAATTATATAGCATATAAAAGCAGCAAGAGCTGGCCAAAATGCCAAAGTCCATGTCCATTTCACAGAATTCTGTGAGATCAGGCTGAGCACACAGCTAGACAAGCATCACGGAGAGCAGGCCAGGTCAGCTAGACAAGCATCACGGAGTACAGGCCAGGTCAGCTGAAGGGCCTCGCTCCATGACAACCCCCTGCACCTTACAGGTAATTAACTGTTATCATGCAGTGTGTGTGTGTGTGTGTGTGTGTGTGTGTGTGTGTGTGTGTGTGTGTGTGTGTGTGTGTGTGTGTGTGTGTGTGTGTGTGTGTGTGTTTGTATCAGCATGTAAGAAACACAAACACCACACAGGCACGGCGCACACGCATACGCACACACACACGCACACGCACGCACACACACGCACACACACACACACACACACACACACACACACACACACACACACACACACACACACACACACACACACACGCACACGCACACGCACACGCACACACACACACACATTTATTGTGTGGTTTAGTGGAACAATGCATTATTAATTACAGATCTCACCTTGC
>NC_085879.1:30932471-30939971 GCF_034702125.1 Engraulis encrasicolus | reverse complement strand
CATAGAGAACTTTTTCACGAGTTTCCCCATTACGCCCAAAGTCGTTTGGATTGACGAGGAAACACGCGGAGAGCATCATAAAGGATTTGCATCTAGAACATTTTTTTTCATTACAAATGGATTAAGGATTTTAACTGTTTTCCTGGACATTTCAAGACAACCAAGACCACTTTCCGGACCACCGAAAGGTAAAGAATGGCTTTATCGCTTTATTTGAGCTCATACAATATCTTAAAAACATTTGAAGAGCAATGCTTAGGGAGTGTGGCATTTCTCATTCAATCCTATGGAGGTTGTCAAGCCCAGCTAACATGGCTAAAGCCGGGCATACACTGTGCGATATTTTCACTCGTGGGTCTTAAGCTTCTGCTCACACTGCACGATGGAATTTCACTGTTTAAAAGTTCACAACTCACGACTCACGTCCTCACACTACACGAGCCGACAGTCGGATGCGAGCGAAATGCTTCAACCATACGACGCGACAGGCATGTTTCCCCAGTCTGCAGAGGAGGGATGTAACGCCGCATTATGTAATAACGGTGCAATATGTAATAATGTAACAAATTATTACATAATGCGGTGACAATAGCCGCATTGTGTAATAATTTACGCATTTCGTAATACATTTCTTGAACGCATTTCGTAATAACTTTTTTCTCATCTTGTAATAAATTATTACAAAATGCGAAATTTATTACGGAATGCGGCAGCAACTTTTTTTTTTGATGGAAATGTAATAACATGGTGCATTATGTAATAAACTATATGGATATGTATTTTCTGCACTTGGATTCACTAGGCACAACACACACACATAGTCTCAGTGACATGGTAGTCACTGCCCTCTCTCTCTCTCATTCTTCTCAGTTCTCAAACTGCTCGAGAGTCGCGAATGATGCGGTTAAAACCGTTAAGAAATCATTTCACAACGTGTTGCGTGCAACGAGGCCAGCGAATGTCTCGCACTTTCTGCTACATTAGCCTACACCAATTTACAGCGACATTAAATATGTGGCGCGAGAGAGAGAGAGAGAGAGAGAGAGAGAGAGGAGAGAGAGAGAGAGAGAGAGAGAGAGAGAGAGAGAGAGAGAGAGAGTGTGTGTGTGTGTGTGTGTGTGTGTGTGTGTGTGTGTGTGTGTGTGCGCACGGAGACAAACCTGGCCCATATTGATCTTAAGCCCCATCTTGGCTCTTTGGAAATATTCTTACCATTACAAAGGCTATTTTAATATTTTCCCCCAAACAACATGAATCAAACCCCAGGAAAAGACCAACCATTATAAGTGACTCGTGGGGAGCTGTCCATGCTGGTGGTGCTTAATTTTTCCCGATATTTGCCCGTGGAGTAGTGAGTCTTTCATGTCTGCCTACATGACCTTGCGCGCCAGGGTCTGACCATGGTGCTTTTTGCTTTTTAGCACCCGAGAAAAATGCCACTCTTGTTAAAAATTACATAGGTATGCTTACGTCCTATTCAATTCAATTTCAGTCCACTGTTCAGTAGGCCTATTAGGCTGCAATCAAATTCAATAGCCTATGCTCATCCACATGCACGCGAAAAACAATAACCCAAGCGGCGGGACTAATTCGATTATATTCCTTCCAAAAATGTCCGAACGTCACAAAAATCAGTTATTTGCATTGTCCGTAATTAAATTTAAATATCTTGGATAGCCTATATAGACCTAGGCCTAACTAGATTTGTTGCAATACAGATTCATTTTCTATAGCCAGAAGTGTTCTGTTGGACTGACGAAACCGAACACGATCAAGTTTGCAACTTCTTTCCCTCATGCGCTGTCCGTCAGCACCACCTGTCATTGGACGTCCGATTAGCTTTCATTACGTGCTGAGGGAAAAACTCTCGCCATTAGGCCTATGTGCTGTTGCACTGTTGTGAGGGATATCACCAAATAATTTAGATAAAAGTCAGAACATTATTTTGGCAATGCAAGGCACACAGGTGGCTGGAAGCTCAAGCAGTCTTCAGTCTGTTCATGTATTTTCTATGGTGAACGTAGCCCTGATGAAGACCTGGTGAGGTCGAAACATGTCGGCTTTTTAATGTAACCCCAGCCCAGTACCATTTAAGGCTTTTTAATGTAACTTCCCGTTTGGACACCTTATTTTGGAGTGCCTGGATGAACTCTTCTCTCTACATGAACTGATACCCGATATCCAAGAGCACCCAACAAACTTAAATGAACAGACTGAAGACTGCTTGAGCTTCCAGCCACCTGTGTGCCAGTCCAACGGAACACTTCTGGCTATAGAAAATGAATCTGTATTGCAACAAATCTAGTTAGGCCTAGGTCTATATAGGCTATCCAAGATATTTAATTTAGACAGAATCCTTTCAAGCCGTGCAGCATCAACGTGGTCATATAGCCTACTGTCTGCACTTGTTCCGTTGCCTGCCTCATAGCAGAGAAGGAATGGCTTGCTGTTGTTGAGGATTTGTAACGTGGATTATCGAAACTGAAGACTTGATTTCTTCTATTGATACCTTTTTGTTTGGTATAATTACGGACAATGCAAATAACTGATTTTTGTGACGTTCGGACATTTTTGGAAGGAATATAATCGAATTAGTCCCGCCGCTTGGGTTATTGTTTTTCGCATGCATGTGGATGAGCATAGGCTATTGAATTTGATTGCAGCCTAATAGGCCTACTGAACAGTGGACTGAAATTGAATTGAATAGGACGTAAGCATACCTATGTAATTTTTAACAAGAGTGGCATTTTTCTCGGGTGCTAAAAAGCAAAAAGCACCATGGTCAGACCCTGGCGCGCAAGGTCATGTAGGCAGACATGAAAGACTCACTACTCCACGGGCAAATATCGGGAAAAATTAAGCACCACCAGCATGGACAGCTCCCCACGAGTCACTTATAATGGTTGGTCTTTTCCTGGGGTTTGATTCATGTTGTTTGGGGGAAAATATTAAAATAGCCTTTGTAATGGTAAGAATATTTCCAAAGAGCCAAGATGGGGCTTAAGATCAATATGGGCCAGGTTTGTCTCCGTGCGCGCACACACACACACACACACACACTCTCTCTCTCTCTCTCTCTCTCTCTCTCTCTCTCTCTCTCTCTCTCTCTCTCTCTCTCTCTCGCGCCACATATTTAATGTCGCTGTAAATTGGTGTAGGCTAATGTAGCAGAAAGTGCGAGACATTCGCTGGCCTCGTTGCACGCAACACGTTGTGAAATGATTTCTTAACGGTTTTAACCGCATCATTCGCGACTCTCGAGCAGTTTGAGAACTGAGAAGAATGAGAGAGAGAGAGGGCAGTGACTACCATGTCACTGAGACTATGTGTGTGTGTTGTGCCTAGTGAATCCAAGTGCAGAAAATACATATCCATATAGTTTATTACATAATGCACCATGTTATGACATTTCCATCAAAAAAAAAAGTTGCGGCCGCATTCCGTAATAAATTTCGCATTTTGTAATAATTTATTACAAGATGAGAAAAAAGTTATTACGAAATGCGTTCAAGAAATTTATTACGAAATGCGTAAATTATTACACAATGCGGCAATTGTCACCGCATTATGCAATAATTTGTTACATTATTACATATTGCACCGTTATTACATAATGCGGCGTTACAGGGAACATGCGCACCTGAGGTGGAGATGAGGTCGCCCTCAACAGCGAATCGCACGGCCCTATTAATTTGTGCATGTGAAGTGTCAAATCGGGTCGTATCGCTGCTTTAACTGTCCGATTTACGAACGAGCCACGACCAGAATTTCAAACCGTTTTGATTTTCTTGCGACCCTGCGATTGCACGATCGTGAGGCAAAATCGCTTGTCGTTACCCCATGTACACTGCACGATGCGAGACTCACGATTGACCTGCGATTGAGCAAGAAATCGGCCCGACTCTCAAAAAGTCGTGCGAGTGCCAAATCGGGGCAAAAGTCGCACAGTGTAAGCCCAGCTTAACTCTGGCTAGCCATTCAGTCGACGATGGTCATATTTTAACCCGACCTACTTCAGATGTCATAAGAGCTAGGTGATTGGCTTTTTCGACTGCATTTTCAAAATTGATGACATACAGTTGAGGACGATATTATTAGCCCCCCTCCTGAAATTAGACATATCTCTTGATTTCTCAGTAAGAATGACCATTATTAACCGTTCCTGTTATTCTGGAAACAAATACACCATGGAGATAGTATCCAATAAGTTAAATTTGGACTTTTCCATTTTCACAATGAGTTTAAACAAAAAAGTGTAAAAATGGCAAGGACAAAATGATTAGCCCCCTTATCATTAATAGTCAATACAGTGCCATTTATGAACAAAAATTGACACCAGGCACTTTGATTAGTTGTTAACTATGTTGGCACATGTCCTACCAGGGATTTTTGGCCCATTTTGTTCATCGCAAATAGTTAAGCTGGTCCAAATTGCATGGATGTTGAGGATGGACATTCATTTTCAGCACTCTTCAAATACTATCTGAAGGATTGAGGTCTGAACCACTCCATGACCATGGTTTTAGTATCCTTGAAGAACATTTGAACTATTTTGGATGCAAGTTTTGGGTTATTATCTTATTGAAAGATCCAGTGAAGATCTTAGCTCCCTCTATGAGCATATTTTTGCAAGGTCACTTTCCACATTCTATCATAATTTTCAGTTTTTATGGTGCCGTACACCCAAACAAGGTTTCCTGTGGCTGAGGCTGCCACAGAATGATGCATCCACCACCATGTTTAATTGTGGAAACCATCTTATAACGATTCAAGGCCTATCCCTTTCTTCACCTGACAGAAGCAGAATTCATGCATCAAAGCAGGTGCAATTGAGTATCATCAGATGAAAGCAGACGTTCAAAACTCATTTTTGACTTTCAAATGTTCACAGGCAAAGCTCAATAACACTCTGATATGCACTGCCTTTAGTAAAGGGGTTCTTCTGTGATGATGGCCCCAAAGCCCAATATGATGACAAGCCCTAACAACTGTCTTTCTTGGGGGGAGGAAAACCTCCAGGTGAGGCCAGGTCAATAACAATCATCTAGGCAGGTGTCCAATGCTTCTTTGGTCTAATGAGGCTAAGCAGTTTCCACAGTTACACATAGTGGAAGGGCATCAAGTTTAGTCTGTTATTCAGCCTCAGACACAGGGAGTCTGGGTCTGAATCTGGATTGCTGGGTCTTCCAACAACATTGTAACCCAAAGCATACATTTAGATTAGTTCAGAGGTTCTTCAAGGACACTAAAACCATGATATTGGAATCACCCGCTCATAGTCCAGTCCTCAATCCCACTGAGAGTCTGTGGTTAATGTCTATGCTCAGCATCCATGCGATTTGGACCAGCTAGAACACTTTGCAGTGAAGAAATGGACCAAAATCCCTAGTGGGGCATGTGCCAACCTAGGTAGCAACTTATCAGAGCCTGTTGTCAGTTTTGGTTCATAAATGGCGCCATATTGACTATTAACACATTGAGTACCGACGACGTAATAATGCGTTTTTCACGCCCATGCGTTGTATACCAAAACGCAAAAATACGTTTTTGCATTTAAATATCATATTTTGAATCTACACCCTTCAATGGACAATATATGTGATTTTGGTAGCTCTGTGATGGACATAAATGACAACATTTGCAGTCCAAAGTTGTTTGATTGTTATGATGTTTGAGTGTTATGATTTGGATATTTTAATTTAACTTACCAAGATGTCTGGAAGCCAACCCATGTCGCCTATCGCGCTGCCTGCATTGATTTCCCTAGTACGGTCACTGTAGCATCTGTTGTCTCTGACTTCACGCAATAGGTAAACACCATTGTATAGTGCCTGGAGTGTCTTGAACTTTCTGGACTTGCTAGACCTTTACCAGATCCTTGGATCCAAATGGCACCCGATATGTAATTGCAGTAATGCGCTCCGATTTGGACGTTTGATCGCCAAAAAGATAAGTGTCTGTGTCTTCCTGTATGTGAGAAGCCAGAAGCTATGGCTACATATCATGATTCCCTGATTGTCGCTCCCAACGCAGGACGCTCCCCTGTCGGCTCGCTCCCACTAGCCAGACTATCGATCCGGGTGGGACTACACGTCCGGGAGTGATAGAAACACCTGGGACTACACGTCCGGGAGCGATCTCAGCTGGGAGTGTCCATCTGCCACCGCATATGATTCGGGTCGGATGGGCTAGGCTACATCTAAGCATCATATCATTTGGATTTGTTGTCAATGTTGGGCTATTATTTCGGGAGTCATCGGGAGCTATTTTAGCAAATGTCTCACCCTCTGCATGTGTGCAAAGAGTTTGTGATCAGTCCACGTGAAAAACGGGGATTTCAAAGGGCATCGATTGCTGGTGTCGTAGTGTGACAGAGCAGGAGGTGTGCTGCCGTATTCGTGAATCGTGCTATGTTGTTGTTTCCCTAGTAGCCTACGATCGGTAGCGTGTATTGTGTCTGACTTCACGCAATAGGTAAACACAGAGACCATTGTATATCGTGCCAGGAGTATCTTGAACTTTCTGGGCTTGCTACCTAGACCTTTACCAGCTCCTTGGATCAAAATGGCACCCGAATTGTAATTGGAGTAATGCGCTCCGATTTAGAAGTTTGATCGCCAACCAGATAAGTTTATTTGATTATTCACCCCTATGTTGAACTGTCTTCCTGTATGTGAAAAGCCAGAAGCTAGCATAGATGGCTACATATGGATCGGATGGGCTACATCTAAGCATCATATCATTGGGATTTGTTGTCAATGTTGGGCTATTATTTCGGGAGTCATCGGGAACTATTTTAGCAAATGTCCGACCTTCTGCATGTGTGCAAAGAGCTTGTGTTCAGTCTGTGTGAAAAACGTGGATTTCGAAGGGCATTGATTGCCGGTGTCGTAGTGGTTTAGAGCAGGAGGTGTGTCTTGACGTGCAGGAAGATGTGTGTCAGAGCTAACCTTGCACCAAATTGTGATTAAAACCAACTCATCCCCTTTCAAACTCGTCACATTCTGAAGAAGCGCACCCTTCACAAAAACCTCAATATCTCCGATTGTAGCTGAATTCCATGGATACCCACTTCGGTTTAGCGTGGGTTTACTCGGCAATAAAAGCTCGTAGAGACACACAGTTTTCACCTACTAAGAGGGCAGCGTCTCCACTTTCAAACGAGTCATAACATATTTCAGTGGCCCTATCACATAATAAGCTGTGAGTCTACAAAAAAACGTAAAAAAGGGCTTAGAACGCTGGTATTCTACGACATAATTCCGTGAGCACCGCCGGTATTCAATGTGTTAATGATCAGGGGGCTAATAATTGTGTCCTTGTCATTTTTGCCCTTTTTTGTTTAAACTCATCGTAACAATAGAAAAATCCAAATTCAACTCATTGAACATTATCTCCATCAGTGTATTTGTTTCCAGAATAACAGAAACGGTTAATAATGGTCATTCTTACTGAGAAATCAAGAGAAATGTCTAATTTCAGGAGGGGGGCTAATAATAT
>NC_085879.1:30912471-30922471 GCF_034702125.1 Engraulis encrasicolus | reverse complement strand
CCCAAAATACACAATGAGATGATCTGTGTGGCAACCTTTCATTTTGGATAATGTGATCAGCCTACACAACATCAGGATGATGCTTACAAAATATCATCTAACAGGAGAATGCACGGGACTAGTGGTGATGTTGGGAATGCTTGGCTATAAAGTTTGCTACGCTAGCTAGCTAGCTAGCACGAAATCGCTAACAACTTACAACTAAGCCTAAATAAAGGAGCCTTGGTAAGTCAACTATTTTTACTCATTCTACAGTTATTTTTTATGGATCTGTATAGTATGATCAGCTTACTGTATCATCAAAAAAGACAGGGGGGTTGCAGATTCTTGGAACAGAGTAGCCTTTGTGTCTGGTCAGATGCAGTCAGCTCACATGAGAAAGCATTGCACTTAGCCTCAGACCAGCTAGCCTTCACCACTCCAATCGGCTTGTGAAATGTTGGATATGTGATCAGTACTTTATCAAAAGAAAATTCATTGAACAATATGACAAGATCACTATAGCAGAACCATGATGACAGTAATCATCAATCTGCAAATTGTCCGCTCTGCCAAAGAAGCTGCAGTAAGCTACGCTAAGCGGAGCTGCCTGCCTACCTGCCTCCCTCCCCCACAAGACACAACACGGTACTATTTCTGGAGGTGTTAAGTTATGTTCTCATGTGAATATTATTTTTGGTTATTTTATTGTTATTTTCTGCCATTATGCGGCCATGTAAATGTCTTCACTTGTATGTGATATGTTTGTGTCATATCAAGCACTTTTACTATGACACATGTGGACGCTACAGGAAATGGGAGTTTATTGTATCCCAATGTTAAGTTGTGAAGTGAATACGGTTCGGTTCACTTCAGCTGTCGCTGTGATGAAATGATTTTATATGAAGGAAAATAAATACACTTCAACTCAAAGAAAATCACGGTAATGTTTGCTGCCGTCTTTATTGATTCATGGATGAAGAAAATGTAAACTTACTGCTAATCGAAATTGAAAGAGAAGCACAAAACCAAGAAAACTCTACAGGTTATGGGCCCAGGCGCGCCAAAACGCCAGGAGGAAAATGGGACAGGTTAGTTTTCAACGGAGACGAAAACAAATACGAACTGTGGGAAGTAAAATTCCTTGGACACTTGAGAATGCTGGGTTTGAAAGACACAATACTGTCTAAAGAAGAAAATGTCGACAGAGAAAAGAATGAGGAATGCTACGCTGAATTGATTCAGTTTCTTGACGATAAGAGTTTATCCCTCATCATGCACGATGCCACAGATGACGGCCGAAAGGCTCTACAGATACTACAAGATCATTACGCAAGCCAGGGTAAGCCCAGAATCATAGCCCTGTACACAGAATTAACGTCGTTAAAGAAAGCTGACAACGAGACGGCGACAGACTACATTATCAGAGCTGATAAAGCAGTGACTTCCCTGAGAAATGCAAAAGAAGTGATCAGTGATAGACTAATTATAGCCATGATTCTAAAAGGCTTGCCAGAATCTTACAAACCTTTCGCCATTCATACTGCACAGAGTACTGAAGAAATTACATTCACACAGTTCAAAAGCAACTTAAGAAGCTACGAAGAAACAGAAAAGTTTGACAGTAAAACCAAAGCTGACAACGTGATGAAAGTGGATGTCTCAACAGTCACGTGTTACGGGTGTGGAGGCCGAGGTCACGTAGCTCGCGACTGCCGACAGAAGGGGGCGTCGAAGTGGTGCAGTTACCACAAGAGTTCAACGCACAGCAACGAGACGTGCAGAAGGGAAAAAATCAAAGATGAGGCGAGGCAAACAGCAGAAAGACAGGACCGTGGCAAATGGTGCAGTTACCATAGAAGCTCTACACACAACGACGAGACATGCAGAAACAGAGATCAACACAAAGATGACGCAAAACAAACAGCTGAAAGACAAAACCCTGACAAAGAAGAAAAGACTTTTGTGTTTACCGTCAGTCACACAACCTTCCCCGAGAACATCAAAAATCTTGGACTGATGGTGGACTGTGGAGCAACCTCCCACATCCTGACGGACATGAACTGTTTCACACGATTTGAAGAGGGCTTCAACCCAAGCGCCCACTACATGGAACTGGCGGATGGAACGAGGATGAACAACGTCGCGTTGAGAAGAGGAGACGCAGAGGTGCAGCTGCAGGACGTGCGAGGAAGAAACGTCACAGTCACTCTGAAGAAGGCCCTGTTCATACCAACATACCCCCAGAGCATCATCTCCGTGCAAGCAGCGACCAATGACGGGGCCAACGTGATCTTCAAAGAAGGACAGAATGAACTGATAGACAGAGATGGGCGAGTGTTCAACATTGAAGTGCACGAACGGCTGTACTACCTGAAAACGGTAAACCACCTCAAACACAATATTAGTGCCTCTGTTAATGACATGATGTCCCCAGACAAGGTCAATCTAACTTGTGATGTTAAAACATGGCATGAGATAATGGGGCACTGCAATGTTGATGATGTGTTAAAATTACCTGAAGTGGTAGATGGTATGAAAATTACTGGCAATACAAAGCTAGACTGTAATGTATGCACTGAGGGAAAATTCACAAACACCAGGAACAGGAAGCCTGACCCAAAAGCTACGAAAATTCTAGAGCTTGTACACACAGATCTAGCTGGCCCTATTGAACCAATATCTCACGAGGGGTACAAATATGCAGTGTCGTTCACAGATGATTATTCCGGTGCCGTGTCTGTTTATTTCCTTAAGAATAAAAGGGAATATTTGTGGGCTATAGCAGAAACAGCCCTGCGTATCTGGTCTACCACCCTCAAACCAGAAAGGTTTCAAAACACAGATTAGTGAAATTCATCACAAAGAGCAGTGTGGAACAAGAGACCCAAACTGACGATGGTGACTATGAGCTCCCAAAATACACAGAGATAACATGTGATGGTGAAAACAAAAATGAGAAATCACAAAGTGAGGGCCAGGTCATAGATACAGACAATGAGGTGACAAACACAGGTGACAAAGACAAATCAAAAGAGGATGACCACACAGAGATAGAAATGGATGAAAATGGTGAAAATACTGCAGAGACATCAACAGAAACACAACAACGATACCATTCAGAAAGGGAAAGGAGAGCCCCAAAATACTTGGAAGATTACATAACATGTTCCAAAGATAAGATGACCAATGCGAATGTTGATTCTTGTTACAGGGCAGTGTTTGGACTTCCCCAAACATATAGGGAGGCCATCATCATGTCACCTAAAGCCTCTAGGTGGGAACAGGCTATGAAGGAAGAGATTGTCTTCACTGAAAGAAAACGACACATTTGAACTGGTGACTTTGCCAAAGGATAAAAACACAGTGGGGGGAAGATGGGTCTATGCTTTAAAAGAAAATGCAGATACTGGAAACATTTACAAAGCGAGGTATGTTGCAAAAGGGTACAAACAAACAGAAGGAATAGACTACCATGAAACATTTGCTCCTACAGCAAATCTCACGTCAGTACGTGCACTGATGCAGATAGCTGTACAGAATGACTTTTCTGTACATCAGATGGATGTGAAAACAGCATATCTACATGCTCCCATTGATGAAGAGATATACTTAGATCAACCAGAGGGTTTCGAAGAGCTGTCAAATACAGGTGGGAAATTAGTTTGCAAGCTGAAAAAGTCCCTATATGGCCTCAAGCAATCTGGGAGGAATTGGTACAAATGATTAAACGATCACTTGGAACAGAATGATTTTGAGAGAAATCAGGTTGATCACTGTGTTTACAGGAAGCAGACTGGAAGTGACACAATCATAGTAATCATCTGGGTAGATGACTTGATCATTGCAGCAAGCAGTGAAGATCAGCTGACCAGATTTAAAGAAGCCATGAAGTCCCAATTTAACATGAAAGATCTTGGTCAAATATCCAACTTTCTGGGCATTCAGTTTGAACAGAAAGAAGGAGAAATCAAAATGAGCCAGGAAAAGTACATTGTAAAAATGCTGGAAATGTTTGGGATGTCTGATTGTAAGCCTAGAGCTAGCCCAAATGAGCTGAAAATGGAGTGTAACAAAAATATGGAAGAAAATAACACAGAGTTGGAAAACCCCAAGGATTACAGAGAAATTGTTGGAAGCTTGATCTATGCAATGACATGCACCAGGCCTGACATCAGTTGGATTGTCAGCAAACTGTCACAGTCCAGTACAGCGAGACCTACTGTACAAGACCTAGTAGCAGCCAAACATGTTCTAAGATACTTGAAAGGTACTTCCCACTACGAGCTGTGTTTCAAGAAATCTGATGAGGCCTTAAATCTGACAGCATTCAGTGATTCTGACTGGGCATCCTCAGTAGAGGATAGACGTAGTACCACAGGTTACTGCTTTAGTCTGACAAAACAAGGCCCTGCTATCTCTTGGAAGTCCAAGAAACAACCGACAGTGGCACTGTCCACCTGTGAAGCTGAATATATTGGCTTAGCTAACACAACTCAGGAAAGCTTATACCTAATGCAGCTAATGAATGACTTGGATTCAAATGTGTATAATAACAATTTATGGTGACAATCAAGGAGCAATAGCACTGAGTAAAAATCCAGTGCATAGGTCAAGGTGTAAACACATTGATGTGAAATACCACTTTATCCGTGATGTACTGAGGGCAGGAAGAATAAATATTAAGTACTGTCCTACAGAAACCATGGTCGCAGACATACTGACAAAATCTGTAACTAAAGTTAGGATCCTTCAGTTTAAGAATGTCCTGTTTGGAAATTAAGTTCCAGTAGGGTTTACATTATTGTAGGCCTATATGGGTTTATGAACATGAGAACAAGGGGGCGTGTTAACCCTGTGAAACCTGAACCATGAAAGCAATGAGAGAAAATTCTATTTTTTTGGAATTTGCTTCAATATTGGTCCCTTATAAGAAATGTAAAAAAAAAAAATCAAAATGTTGTTAAGGTCGCTGAGATATTTAATGCATCATATATGATGCATCAGGCTTTTAATGAATGAAAATTCCAATTTCATGACCATTGAAAAATGACTTTTAATGCATTTACAACTTTTTTTTAATTTAAAAAAGTTGTCAGACAATTTAATTTGAGGATTATCTTTAAATATTTAGTGAGATCCTGCCATTTTTTTAAGCCTATCCTTGTTTTAGCAGGACCATATTTTACATTTCCCACAGCCTGGTTGGGTAATTTTTTAAAAATCTATGTAAAAACATAGCTGATCGAATGCTCAACAACCTATTTATGAGTGTAATATAGATCATTATTCATTTTTGATGTGTAATTTGAATATATGGGTCCATTACTACAATTGGACCATTTCTCCATTCACTTCAATGCATTTTTTACGAGATCATAATTTCAACATTTTGCATTACATTTTCAAAATTGCAAGTAAAACCTGTTTCTTAAGGCAATATCTTTGTCTTGAAGTAAAACAACTTGTGTGTTTTGTTAAACGATCGTCGTGGTGTGCTTTGTAAGTTTCCCTATGGAGCAAATGCATTGATGGCTGACTTCCTGCCACCGCCGGATGGTGCTTATATGTCTCATCAGTTTTAGCACGATCTCTCTGCAACACGGTGTAAAAATATAAACTCTTCCTTGCTTAATTGCACAAAGCAAGTGTTCAAATTAAAGGATGTAGAGTTATATTTCGGAAATGTGTACACAAACCTTATGCAATTTGACGAAATCTCAGCGTCGGTCAGGGAAACCGCTTCTACCCCATTTTCCTGTTTTTCGCCGAGCTGTGGTCAACTTGTTGTCGACCGCTGCTCTCTTGTGGCGGTTTCCGTGTACTGCAGGACGTTTGGAAATGACACGCAGGATGTTTTTCAGATCGATTTTTTTTGTGTGTCAGCGTGGAGAGGGCTTTGAATTTGATGAGACATGATGCATCCGGCGCGATAGGGTTAAGTTATGTACCAGCTGTGATTCCTTCTCCAACGAGGGGAGAGAGAGCACAATCAGAGGGAGAGGGAGAGGGAGGGAGTTCCCGGAGTAGGGCCACCTGCTGTCATGATCCATTCTGCGCGCCAGCAACTAAACCAAAACACCCTTGTTTTCGAGTCCACCCCCGTTATATGTCAGTATACACGTATTAGGTTGAAAATATCATACAAACGATCTTTTGTTCAGGCTACAGATGACAGAAGACTCTGTAATCGCATCTGATAGGTTTGGAGTTGTTAGGACGATGGAATTATGGGCAAAAACGTTTGCAGTTATAGTTCTACTTCAAATGGCGTTTTCTCAGCTTTTTGGCTAGAAAGCAGCATTTTGGCGAATTCCACTTAATTTCAACAGATGATTATGAAAGAACGGAAAGGGGTAGAGAGACACCGTTTTTTTTCTGATGACAGATGAGCGTCTAATCTGTGTTTTGATAGGTATGGTGTTGACATAGACACAGAACTCAATTTTCTGTGAGCCTCCAAAAAACGCCCAAAATGCTGAAAAATCTCTGGCACTCCGAGGTACTCTTTTATGAAAATGGCTGGCAGCCAATGAGTTAAGTGAGTCTTGTTCAGGGATGCAAAATGAATTTCAGTGAAAACTGACAATAAAATATTATCGTATCGTATCGTATCGTATCGTATCGTCATATTATATCGTAGCTCACTGTTACTCACATAGAGGAATTTATTTGTTTTAAATGTAGTAAGGAATTTAAAAAAATACTATAAGTAATACAATATTATGAATGACAACAGGAGGGGTTGGCAATCAATAGGTTTATAGGTCAATATTGGTTGATATATAGATGATATATTGGTTGATAAATAGATCGATTAGACCCACAGGCACAGAGCTATGCCTCGGGCCCTAGATTTACAACCAACTAGGGATGGATTATGATCCCATGGCCCCCTGGGCCACACAACACGAAAGGCCCCCCTCCATGGGTGTGGCTAGTCCATAAAAAGATTCAAGGTTTCAGGCCCGATGTTAGATCTCAATGTTTTTGTTGGGGTTCGGGGCTTATGGTACAGTATGTCCCCTGGGAAAATTGAAAAAATAGAGTTGTTAAAGTATGATTTTAATTCACTCTGACCAAGGAAATACAGAGGCTTGGCATTCAGCGCCTCCTTGACTCTTGGGCCCTTGAGCCGGGGCCCAATAGGCCATGCAGTAATTCATCCTTGCAACCAACGGCAGGTCACATTTCCACGTAGCCAGCCCCGATAGAAGCAGCCTCCAGACAAGTGTACCTGAGATCATCTGTAGGGCCCGTCGGCCCGACCGATATGTTTTTTTCAGGGCCGATACCGATACCAATATTTATGGAAATGGGAGGCCGATAACCGATATGTGCAACCGATATATAGAAATATCGTTCATAATAAAATTTTATGAAATATAAATGAGTATTATTATTATATATACACATATATTTAGTTATAATAATGAACTCTCATGGACTCAAAGTGGGGAGAGCAGAATAGAAGATGCATTCAGAACGAAACGGCTGCAAAATTGGTTGTGAAAGTTACACAAACGTATCAGTGGAAATTTATTGAAAGTATGGCCGATACTGATATCCCAAAAATGCAAAATATCGGCCCGAAATATCGGTGAGGCCTTAATCATCTGCTCAAGTTCACCCCTTGGGACTGGAACCAGCGACCTACCGGTCAACGCTCAAGTTTAGGAGGCACAGCATGATGCCAGAGATTCTTTAAGTATATAGAGATATGCCAATGTAATAGGTTGCTATGGGCACCTAACCTGACCAGGTTTCGGTCTGCCTAAAGGGGCGTGTCATAATACTCCTAGCATTGAATAGAACAGTCCTTAGGTCTGTCTAGGTCTGCCTAAAGGGGGATTTCCCTCCCCCCTCCCCCTTGCAATAATAGAACCTGGAAACAATGGGCCAATGGAATCTCTCTCTCTCTACTCTCTCTGATGATACAGTGCTAAAGGAAGGTTCAGACTGATTACTCAGCTGGCATTTTATGCACTTTTTTTAATGTTCATTTTGAAATTCACATCAGTAAACATGGGGCCGTACTGTATCTGATCTAGCAGAGATCTGGTGACCTATACGGGGCGAATTATCTTTTTTATTGTTGTTAAGGGTATTAAGTTTAAATTGTGGTGCCCTCAAGATATTTAGTGCCTCTGTGTGTGTGTGCGTGTCTGCGTGCGTGCGCGTGAATGAATGTGTGTGTATATGCACGTGCGCGTGTAAATGTGTGTGTGTGTGTGTGTGTGTGTGTGTGTGTGTGTGTGTGTGTGTGTGTGTGTGTGTGTGTGTGTGTGTGTGTGTGTGTGTGTGTGCACGCGTGCGCATGTGCGGTCATAGGTCCAACAGAGATTGGCAGCGGTATCATGGACATAACTGGCACTTCACTCCACCTGTGGTCTATGTGTTTGTGTTTGTGTTTGTGTGTGTGTGTGTGTGTGTGTGTGTGTGTGTGTGTGTGTGTGTGTGTGTGTGTGTGTGTGTGTGTGTGTGTGTGTGTGTGTGTGTGTGTGTGTGTGTGTTTGGTCCTGGCTGATCAGCGTGTGTGTGTTAATTGGATGTGTCACAACATCCAGATGGAGGCCTAGTAACCCCCCCTGACTCATACACACACACACACACACACACACACACACACACACACACACACACACACACACAGAGACACACACACACACACACACACACACACACACACACACACACACACACACACACACACACACACACACACACACACAGCAGGGATGGGCCTGTCAAGTGTGCCTGTGATGCCTGGCATGTGTGTGTGTGTGTGTGTGTGTGTGTGTGTGTGTGTGTGTGTGTGTGTGTGTGTGTGTGTGTGTGTGTGTGTGTGTGTGTGTATGCATGCGGTGCCTGCTGTGTGTGTGTGTGTGTGTGTGTGTGTGTGTGTGTGTGTGTGTGTGTGTGTGTGTGTGTGTGTGTGTGTGTGTGTGTGTGTGTGTGATGAGAGTCACAGGTGGACATGACACTCATACAGAGATGTCCGGTGATGAAGCCATATGCTGTTCAGTGCTCCCCTACTCATTATCACACACACACACACGCTTTCTTTCTTTTTTACTTTTCTTCTGATGCTGTTTGTCTGTTTATATTGATGTTTTCTTTCTTTCTGTCTACTTTATCTTTTCCTTCTATTTTGTTTCTGTGTTCGCGTGCATTCTACGTGTTTGACTCTTGTAATCCCTCCTGTCGTGCGTGCGTGTGTGTGCGCGCACGTGCGTGTGTGTGCGCACGTGCGTGTCTCCATGCTTCACCTGTTTTTCTCTTGCACTTCCTCCTTTGTATGGTAGCCCCAGCCTGCTAATCGATACTTCACTAGTCTTCATCTTTCCTCATACTGTGTGTTTGTATTGTCTACATGTTTTTCACCTGTAAATCCTGCCTTGCCTTCTTTGAGTGTCATGAAAAGCGCTATATAAAACCTATGTTCATATGACCTGATATGAACAGCGTGACCAAATGACACAAAGCAAACAAACAAATGAAAGAATGAACAAGCAAACAAATTTAATGAATGAATGAATGAATGAACAAGCAAACGAATGAATGAATGATTGAAGGAATGAACGGATGAGGTACGCAGTGGTGCAGGAGTTCTGCTTATCATCAAAGTGGTGCTGTGCTATGATTTAGGGAGTGCTTATGTGAAGAAAATGGACACAACGAGTGAACAAACAGATTAAAATAAACAGATAAAGAAAGGCAGAAAGAAAGAAAGAAAGAAAGAAAGAAAGAAAGAAAGAAAGAAAGAAAGAAAGAAAGAAAGAAAGAAAGAAAGAAAGAGAGAAAGAAAGACAGAAGTAAAGTGTGGTGATTGTGCTTCTAATGAAAGTGGCGATGTGCTGTGATTTAGTGCTGCTGATGTGAAGAGAATGGACAAAGACATTATGAGGAGAGGAGACATCAGCACCAATGCAGGACAGCTGAATAGGGGAACCTGTCAGAAGCCCATTGGCAACAGTACACACACACACACAAATGCAGACACACACACACGCACACGCAC
>NC_085879.1:30884971-30902471 GCF_034702125.1 Engraulis encrasicolus | reverse complement strand
TAAATTGTTTGTGGTAGTTGTGGATAAGGCTCTTAATGTTCTCAGATGACAAAACAGCACATTCTTCCTGGCAGAATGGTTGTTTCCTATAATATCTTTGGGTGTCTTGCTGGAACCTCACATTTGAGGTTTCCCCCGAGTGGCTCAATGATGTTGAGATCAGGAGAGTGAGATGGTCGCTCAAAAACCTTCATTTTATTCTTTCTGAAGCTAATGACGGGTTGATTTGGCTTTCTGTGTCGAAATATTGTCATGTTGGCACCGTTGGAATTTCAATTCAGAAATGCAATATGAGGAGTTTGGTTGGAATCAAGCCAATGGGCAAGGGAATCATTGCATTGCAATGATCATTGCAAGGGAAATTGTTCAGGAGGCATAGGACAACCAAAAAATAACTTCAGGTGAAATATAGGACAACATGAAAATTTTTTTTAAACTGTACAGGAAAGAGGCACTTGAGGAGAGATGGGCTGTTGGGGGTTGCCAGGAGAAAACCATTACCACAAAAATGCAAACATGTTATTTTGCATATGATACACCAAATAGCACAGTGAGAAGCATCAAAATGCCTGTGACAAAGTCATTTGGAAAAATGAGATCAATATGGAACTTTTTTAGGCCACTATTAACAGTACCATTTGGAGAACAGTCAATGGAGCCTATGATGAAAGTTACACCATACCCTTCTGTGAAACATGGTCATGGACCACTGATGTCATGGGGACATTTGAGTTACAAATGCATTATACTTTTGATCCATACTCGCAGAATGATGAATACATTACCCTGTGAAAAATACTGGAGGAAACTTGACACACATCAGCCTTGAAACTGCACATGGTCCATTGTTTGGACATGCCAACATGACAATATTTCAACACAGAAAGCCAAATCAACCCGTCATTAGCCTCAGAAAGAATAAAATGAGGTTTTTGAGCAACCGTCTCACTCTCCTGATCTCAACATCATTCAGCCATTCAGGGGAAACCTCAAATGTGAGGTTCCAGCAAGACACCCAAAAATATTATAGGAAACAACCATTCTGCCAGGAAGAATGTGCTGTTTTGTCATCTGAGAACATTAAGAGCCTTATCCACAACTACCACAAACAATTTAGAGCGGTCCCTGATGTTAAACAGGGCCATATTCAGCATTAGAAACTAGGGTATGTAAACTTTTGAACAGGGTCATTTGGGTAGTTTGGGTTGTGATCATGCTTTTGAAAGAGTAAACACAGAATATTGCTAATCAATATCTTAAGCTAGTCACTAGCAATGAGTGAAAAAAAAAGGTTTTGTGTAATCCTTCATATTTTGTGAGAAATCGCGAAGAAAGCGTTTATTCTGCTGGGGTATGTAAACATATGAGCACAACTGTATACGAGTGGACCTGGAGTGTCCCTGGAGCTCACATCACACATCCAAGTACCTACTGCATGTATAGATGCATAGTGTATGTATTTATGCATAGTGAGGGATCGGGACTTAGAAATTGAGAAAAGGAGAAAGAGAGAGAGAGAGAGAGTGGAGGGGAGGGAAGAATGTAGACAGAGAGAGGGGATAGACAGGAAGGAGAGAGGTAGGCATGCAGAGATAGAGATAGAGATAGAGATAGAGATAGAGAGATACAGATACAGATACAGATACAGATACAGATACAGATACAGATACAGATACAGATACAGATACAGATACAGATACAGATACAGATACAGATACAGATACAGATACAAATACAAATACAAATACAAATACAAATACGGATACGGATACGGATACGGATACAGATACAGATACAGATACAGATACAGATACAGATACAGATACAGATACAGATACAGATACAGATACAGATACAGATACAGATACAGTACTGCACAGATAGGGATGTGGTGGTGATAAAGCACCTACTGGACAAAAAGATTTTTCTTTTCTTTTTGGGATTTTCTTTCCCCCCACAATGTACTGTACTGTGGTCCATGTTGAGATGATCATCTACTACGGTACAAATGCTTGACAATTAAAAGCATGTGATAATTTCTCGGTTTAAATCTAGAAGTATATAACCTCTATATTATATAGCAGCTATATAGCAATAACTGTCAGTTACATATGAAGAGTTCAGATGCAAAACACCCTAAGTGCCTTTTCAGAAAATAATCTTAATTCATTTTTATTTAATACAAAGCTATCAACATTGCACATTTTTTATTTTATTTATGTAATATAACTATTTATATGTATTATCAAGTACATGAATGTAAACCAAACCAACAACGGGGTTCTCTAAAAATATAGAAGTGCAGGCCTTCAGAAATGGAGTTAGGGGGTTTTGCATCTGAACTCTTCATATGCCCCCTTGCCCCTACCTCGAGCACCTGCCCCCCAAAATGTCTGTGCACGCCACTGCTATTTACCCCACAAAGCAAAAAGGCAGTAACTGCATTGCTGTTTAAAATGACTAACTATAACTTTAATGCCATATATATCAAAGTCTACAGATAAATAAAATGATTGATTTGGAAAAAGGGTGGTAATATAAAGTAACAAAACTGTCACATGTCAATAATCTTCCAAAAAACACTCATACTGGGTTACAGTATCATTTTAAAGTCAACTATATTCAGTTTGGAGCTCTGCACAGTTACTGCCTTTTTGCTTTGTAGGGCAGTATTGATCCCCGAGGGAACCTCCTCCAAGGCTGCTGTGACCAACACAGTAAAGGACGCTGCACTTAATCTCTCTCCTCTCTGGCCTGCAGCCTCTCCAAACTCGCTTGGATTGAATGGAAAAGCCAACCGTTCTGGTTTCACAGCCCTACTCAGCTCAACACAGCCAGGTTTTGGTGTAAAAGAGGCATTAGTGTCAGAAGCTGTTTACACATACTGACTGACTGCGTATGGATATTTTTGAAAACGCATTTGGAGTTTTTTTAGAATACACATTTCAAAGCTCTCAAGTTTTAAAAACTAAAACCCATATGTCACAATGTAGTTTTTATTTTTCTTATCCACATGTCTTGTTTACACATAAACGGATTAAAAAAAAGTCCAGAAAGCCAGAAAGCCCCTCCAAGGCTGCCGTGACCGGCACAGTAGTAGCAGTGAAGGAGGCTGCACTTTATCCCTCCCTCTCTGGCCCTGCAGGTTCTCCAAACATTTAGGCACGGCAGACTGAAGGTCACTCACCATGCTGACATTGCCGTGACATTTGACCGGCCGGTCGCTCTGTCGATTTATGCCCCAGTGGACAGGCAAGGTAAAGGATCTCCCCTGGGGGACGGGGGTGTACTTAGGAACAGAGGAGGATTATGACTCCATGGCCCTCTGCGCCAGACAGCAAGGAAGGCCCCCCTCTATGGGTGTTGCTGTTTGCCAAAAATATTCTGGGTTTAAGGCCAGAAATTAGAGACCCAACGTTCTTGTGGGTTCAGGGGGTTTGTCCCCCGAGAAAATGTGGAAATACAGTTTTAAAAGGGCAAGATGTAACGCAATGTAAGAATGGAAACTTATTTTGAGTGCAAATCTGGTCCAGACTGGTTGTTTTCTGGGACACCGATTAAATCGCCACTGCCCAAGTTTCATGTCTGTAAACACAAGAAAGAGACATTAGTAAATAGGCTTGTAGCGTGCGTGCGTGCGTGCGTGCGTGCGTGCGTGAGAGAGAGAGAGAGAGAGAGAGAGAGATGGAGGGATGGAGTGTCTCATCCAGACAGCAGTGGAGGAGGAAAAAGAACATGGGTCACTTGTTTGGAGAGAGATGGAGAGAAAGAGATGAGGGAGAAGAAAGAGAGGAGATGAGAGGGGAAGTCCCATGAGAGAAAGAAAGAGGGATATGAATTACAGAGCTAGAAAGAGAGAGAGAGAGAGAGAGAGAGAGAGAGAGAGAGAGAGAGAGAGAGAGAGAGAGAGAGAGAGAGATAGTCAGTGTGTCTGACATGGCATGTATGTGCCCACAAGAGATACCAAGTGGTGTGTTGTGCAACATTTTGTATACTTGCATGCAGTGTGTTGAAATGATGTGTTTGACATCCTCATGCAATTATTTGGCTGCGGGGCTGCACTTACATTGTCAGCCTCGGCTGGGGTGGGCAGCGGCTCTTTCTAGGTACATTTTTGGGATTTGTGTGCTCAGAAGTGTCCATGAAGAAATGGGAGGATATGAATACAATGTAGGAAGAGGAAGGAAGAAAAAAATGGATTAAAAGGGAGCTCATTGGTGTGTGGTTCTTCCTTGTCTTACATTGAACTGATTTGACCCTGCACCCGGATTAAAGAAAATGGATGTGTGTGAGATTTGACAGGAAAGTGAGTACAAGAGAGAGATGCGGTAGCCGTGTCAGATGGAATGGGGTCTGATCCCTTAGGCTTTGTAAGGCTATTTTTTGGACTTTTTGAGCCGGAAAAAGCAGGGGTAAATGACCCAGACTTCAACTTGGGTGACTTTGCATGATATGGGTACATCAGCGCAGTGCACCACTGCATCCCCAGGCTATGATGAAGCTTTTTATCCCGCATATTGGGTTCTTTTTTACATTTTGTTTGGGCTTTTAAGCCTTTATTAGGGGCAAAACATACCAAGGCGGAACGGAACGGTCGCGGGACAAACGCGGTCTTTCTGCTTAGTTTCGGCCGGTGTGTTTTTCTCTGCCTTTCACACTGACAGCGTCGGCGTGCACGGCCAGTCCTGTTCAAAACCCCCCCACAGCCAAAGCTAGCGTGCTACTTTGCCATTCATTTGAATGAGACACCGTCAGGAATCTCAGTTGGGAGCCCAAGTGCAGCACGCAGAGAACCAGAATGACGATAAAGGGGAATTTTATTTAGAAACAAAAGACTACAAAAACACTGAAATACGGGGATGAGACTACAAACAAAAACACCCACAATGGGGAAAACCAAGAAAGACTAAGGCAAGATAGGGACACGAATAAGCAAGACTACAGATAGTACTTACAGGGACACAGCAAGGTTCTACAAAGGTTCGACAATGACGCAGCAAGGACAAAGAGACACACCAGGGCTTAAATACACAGAAAGCAATTAACAAGACACAGGGGATTAATCAGGAGACAATCAGATGAACTAACAAAAAGCACAGAAGACAACAAGGTACAGGTGAGGACTATAGAACTAGGAACAGACAGGGACAACGAGACAGGTGAAAACACTAGAGAAACCAATTAGGACCAAGGGGCGGAGACCAACATTTGACAGCAAGGTGGACACATGGCAAAGCAAAACAAAAGCACAGGAAGTAAACAAAAGCACATGGAGTCTATGACACAGAAGGTAAACAAAGGCAAGACAACACAAGACAGGGGACTAGGAATAAAGCAAGAGCATGGTAAACAGGTCAGGGTACACAAGAAGCAAAACTACAAAGACAGGAACTCAAACATTTACTCAACTAAAAGTCCAACACAGAGACACAAAGTCTGAGACCCTAACAGTACCCCCTCCTTAAGGGACGGCTTCAAGACGTCCCAAAACAAATTTACCAGGAGGGCAACTCTGAGGAGGGACCTGGCAGGGTGGCAAGGGGCTCGGGACCAGCAACAGAAGTGGAGGGAACAGACTCGGTGGGATAACTGGGCTTGACGGGGCCAAACTCAGCGGGATGGGCAGACTCAGAGGGACAAGGGGGCTCAGGACTAGGACATGAAGGCCGAGAGGCTGACACAGTGGGCTGAGAAACACGGACAGGAACTAACATGGGGATCTTCATGGGTATGGTAACGGGCACAGTGACAGGAACAGGGACAAAAACATTGACCGGGACAGTTACAATGACAGTGGTGGACACGGGCGTAAGGAAGGGTGAAGAACGGATGGGAACACTCACAGGGACAGGAACTGAGATGGACACTGGGATGGGCACAGTGACAGTGACTGGCACAGTCACCGGAATGGTGACTGGTACCGGGATGAGGACGTGACTGGGAAAAACTGGGTCAGAGAGAGAAACAGGAGGTGGGACAGGTCGGGTCGTAGATGCAGGAGGCAGGGCAGATTGGGACACAGACGAAGACCCGGAGACATGGCAAGGTGAAACACAGGAAAGCTGGGACACAAAAGCACACTGGGGGGCAGGAGCAGGAACACACTGGGAGGCGGGAGCAGGAACACGCTGGGAGGCGTGAGCAGGAACACGCTGGGAGGCGCCGACTGGAACTTGGGAGGCGCCGACTGGATCTGGAGCAGCGCCGACTGGACCTGGATCTGGAGCAGCGCCGACTGGACCTGGATCTGGAGCAGCGCCGACTGGACCTGGATCCGGAGCGGCGCCAACTGGACCTGGATCTGGAGCGGCGCCGACCGGAACCGGAGAGGCGCCGACTGCAGGAGAAGGGGCAGTGCCCGCAGAAGCAAGGGCGGCACCAGCAGGAACGGAAGAGGCGTCCACAGGAACGGAGGGGATCGCGGCCGTGCCGGGGGTCCCAGCCGCGGCGGGGGTCTCGGCCGCGCTGGGGGTCCTGGGCGCAGCAGGGGTCTCGGCCGAAGCGACGTCCCCGGGGGTCCTGGCCGCAGCGAAGGTCTCGGCCAAAGCGACGGCTTTGGGGGTCCCGGCCGAAGCGACGTCCTCGGGGATCCCGGTCGCAGCGGAGGTCTCGGCCAAAGCGACGGCTTCGGGGGTCCTGGTCGCAGCGGGGGTCCCGGCTGAAGCAACGTCCTCGGCGGTCCTGGCCAGAACAGGGGTCTCGGCAGGAGCGGGAGTCTCGGGCGTCTCGGCAGGAGAGGGAGTCTCGGCAGGAGCGGGAGTCTCGGGGGTCTCGGCAGGAGCGGGGGTCTCGGCAGGAGCTTGAGAGGACACGGGCAGGGCTTGAGAAGTCACGGGCAGGGCTTGAGACTCAGACTGGAACTTGAGAATGGGTGGCCCCTCGGGAGCGGGCAGGCCATCGGGTGGCGTTGCATCTGGCTCGGGGACCGGCTTCATGGTGTCTGGATCAGAGGCTAGCACGCCGTCGTCCGGCTCGGGGGCTGGAGCGGCGGCAGCGACATCGTCCGGCTCGGGAGCTGGCGTGGCAGCGGCATCGTCCGGCTCGGGTGCTGGCGTCACGGCAGCGTTGTCTGACTCGGGGTCTAGCGTTGCGACGGCGAGGTCCAGCTCGGGGGCTTGCATCTCGGCGGCGAGGTACGGCTCGGGGGCTTGCATCCTGGCGGCGAGGTCCAGCTCGGGAGATTGTGTCGAGGCAGCGAGGTCCGGCTTGGGTTCGGGCTGGGCAGCAGTCACAGATCTCCCCCCCTCCGCTGCCAGGAGGGCTTGAAGGGGCTTCTCCAGCTGATCCATCCTCTGCTGTGTAGGGGTCAGTCCAAACTGGAGGAGCCATGGCCTTCTTTGCAGGACACCCCTGATGATGTTGACCACCACCAGCTGCTTTCTTGTGTCCCCCATGGTGTAAATGACTGGGGTCAGCCTCTCCAGCAGGTTGTAGAAGTCCTCCAAATGCTGGAAGCAGATAGAGATCTCTGGCTGGGGCTGGTCGGACGGGCAGACAGAGATGGCAGTCTCGGGTTGGGCCGGCGGGCTGGCAGTCTCGGGTTGGGCTGGCGGGCTGGCAGTCTCGGGTTGGGCCGGCGGGCTGGCAGTCTCGGGTTGGGCCGGCGGGCTGGCAGGCTCGGGTTGGGCCGGCAGTCTGGCGGGCTCGGGTTGGGCCGGCGGGCAGACAGGGTCGGGCTGGGCCGGCGGGCAGACAGCTGGACTGCTTGATGTAGGCTCTTCCAAGGAGGCAGGTCGGCAAACCTTTCGACGCCGATTGCGCCGCCTTCTCCTTGGAGGTTGCCAGTCATCTGTGAAGTCGTCCTCGGTGTCTGACCAGCTCCACCAACCAACTGCTGCAGTTGCAGGAGGGGAGCTTGGGGCTTGGGATCCTACGGGTTGGAGGCTTATGCGTCCCAAACGAAGTGGGCCCGGATCTGAGCCAGCTGCCCTTGCCAAACATGCTGCTGGGCTCCAAAATGGCTGCGTCATTCTGTCAGGAATCTCAGTTGGGAGCCCAAATGCAGCACGCAGAGAATCAGGATGACAATAAAGGGGGTTTTATTTTCAAACAAAAGACTACATAAACGCTGAAATACGGGGATGAGACTACAAACAAAAACACCCACAATGGGGAAAACCAAGAAAGACTAAGGCAAGATAGGGACACGAATAAGCAAGACTACAGATAGTACTTACAGGGACACAGCAAGGTTCTACAAAGGTTCGACAATGACGCAGCAAGGACAAAGAGACACACCAGGGCTTAAATACACAGAAAGCAATTAACAAGACACAGGGGATTAATCAGGAGACAATCAGATGAACTAACAAAAAGCACAGAAGACAACAAGGTACAGGTGAGGACTATAAGCTAGAACTACACTGCAAAAAACGAAAATCTGTACAAGTGTAATATACTTGAATTCAGCATTTTGGTCTCATTACACTTGTTTTTGAATGTATTTTCTTGGTAAGACTGACTATTGTTAAGATTATTTGACTTGTTTCAAGAAAATTCATCTTTTTTATCCTACCTAGATAATAAAACTGGTTCTGAGCAGCTTTTTTCTTAAAATAGAACACATACTGACAGAGTCGCATTAACAATTAGACTGTGAGTACATTTTTACTTGTTTCAAGACAATAAGACAATCCAAATGAACCTGTTTTAAGAACTGCCTCGATCTCACTAAGATATTCTAGCTAATCAACTGTGATTGCATAAAAATGAATAGGGCCATTGAGATTTCCATTCAAGATTCATAGCTTTGACATTTCTGTTGTCTGTGCAGCATTTGGCATAGCAATTTCATGATTGTAAATCTGTATCCCATCTCAATGTGTCAAACACTTGAAATTCACCGCAAAATATACTGTAGATGAATCAATAAAATATATTTTAAAAAAATAGGGAGTCCCATTTCTGTGATTATTGTCTTTCCTAATTGTTACCAAGAAACATCCATTTCAGAGATGATATTCAAAAAATCTAATCTTTGAACTGACATATGCCTCTGACGCCTTGATACCGCTGATGTGTTGCCCAATTCTTTTTCATGAGCAAATATACTGTTTGTTTGATGGGTAGCCTACTTTCGTCAATTTTGCTATGATTGTATTTATTTTATTTTTTTAAGATTGTTTTTGGTCTTTTTTACGACTTTATTGATAGGACAGTTTGAGAGGTGGACAGGAAGTGAATGGGGAGAGAGATGGGAAGGGGTCTGCAAAAGACCTGGGCTGGGAATCGAACCTGGGTCGGCCGCATGGCAGAAGAGTGCCCTACCAGTTGCCCACGGCAGGGCCATTTTGCTTTGATTTACAAGACATTTGCAGACATTTTATAGGCCTAATTTAATTTAGAAATTTAGAATAAAAAAGAATGTTTTGACTCTAACCTCATGCACACGTGTCTCATCATGGTACCCAGTGTGAAGGTAAATGTTGCATGTTAATGTTGTTTAGGGGGCACGTTGTTGTTCAGGATGCTGCTTTTTAAAGATGCTGCTCTGTCTCAGTTTTTGTAAAGTTTCCGTCATCAGAGCAAAAAAGGTTGTGAGTTATTTCACTTAATTCTATGATAAGATGTATAGCATGGTCCTTGCTGCTGATAAAAACAAAAGTGAATATCTTCAGAAATATCAGCATCTGTCCAGATGACATTTTTAGTTTATTATCTATCATTAGATTCCATCGTTACACTAATTGGACATGTCTTGTATAGGCCTATTAATATGCAAACCTAGGCCTATAGCCTACCTGAAGTTATAACATCTAGATCAATATGATTTGACAAAATAAAGTGCTTCAATGCACGTTTTATTTCCTTTTGCACAACTGCAACAGTAAGGGCAACAGGTTTTTTTGTGTTCATTTAAGGCACACTCAAAAAATGTTTCTGGGTCCTGGTAAATATTAAGAAATATGTATACAAACAATTTAAGGAATATTGTTGTAAAATGGAAAAATGATTCATTGAAATCATATAAACACCATTTGAACTGTCCGCGTATGAACTTTAAAACAAATAATCTAAACAAATAGGCCTAATGTACGCACTTGGAAAAAAGCTTATAATTACTGACATGCACATCACACTCCAGAACAGTAGGTGGCAGTAAGAAATGAATCGCCTATTGTCGAAACACATTTTCATTGACGGTATTTATCTTCTTCCTGCTGGCACCAAGTTGTTACCTTATTGATACAGAAATATTTTACATAAATCAAAACTATATATGTGAAATTCATGCTGTAATTCAGGTGGGATAACAAACAAAAACAAAAAAAACCACCAAAGAGTAAAACCGGAAATGGAATTACGTCACTTCCTGTTCGTCAGTTGGTCTCCTGCTTTGAAATTGAGACAATCGTTTTCAGCCGGGTAAGTTTCACAATCCGTTTCAATCCTTGTCATCTTTGGCAATATGCTTGTATTAAGACACTATTACAGTCATTTGTGAAGTATACTACGCTATTGTGATGTTTTTGGCGTTTTTGTCTGTATGGAAAGTTAACTGATACGAATATTGTTAGATCATGCTGTGTGATCTGACAAGCTGTTTGTCTTGCATTCAAATATCCACTCTTAAACATTAGCTTATCTTGTGCAACATCTTTAGGAGTAAAAAAATAACCTTAAGGTTTATCCAGTCTGAAGTGTAATTTACCAGCATAATTATTTTAAACACAATTTAACACCTGCTGCTGTTTAGCTTAGCAGCTAGCTATTGCTCTCTAGCTTGCTATTGCCCTGTAATGCCCCACATGTTACTCAAAATATGTATTATATTTTTTGTAATGGGCGTCACTATTGGCCAGTCCTGAATATCACCTTTGAAAAGCCATGTTTGCCGATATTGTGAGAAAAGGTTCACCTCTGTTTTTCAACTTGACAGATGGTTACCCCCTGTGCTAGTGGAAGATGTGACTTTGAAGACAGTCATTGTAAAAGGTAGGATTTCTGTCCATGTTCAATTGTTTTACACTTTACCCTCTGCTTGAACACTTTACTTACACCAAAGCAAAATGAGGATAAAAATATTTTTTAGCCAATTAGCTGTCATTTTCATGTTGGCATGGTGTCAACAGTTATTTTGTATTGTATGAAATATGGATATGGTGAAAAATATTTTAATTAACTTTAATTTCACGCTGTCTTAAGTGGCTGTAGTCACGTTATTTACCAATATTCTTAAATGGTGACAATGTTCCCAGGTCTAAAAAGTGGTGACGATGTATTTGATATGGCAGATTATATTTGGTTGAGGCTACTCTACTCTCCTTGACCCCTGGTCTCAACTTAGGTTTTACAAGAAGTCAGTCAATGCCATTGTGATGTTAGCCCTCATCTTATCTTGTAATTTCTGTAACATCAACTCCAGCACTCTAATTATGTGTTTTGTCATAGGTGCAAAAGGCTTGTCTAAGATAAGCTGGCAGTCTACACCGCATGGCCTGCGTTGCTGACATTGAGTGAAGTAAGTGTGGTGGTACATTATGTCATAACAGATAGTATTTAAGTGTTGTTGTATGTCTGTCCTGTAGGATGTCTTTGTGGCTTGACCACAGGTGTTGCCCCACCTGCAGGCCCAGAGATAGAAAGACATAGTGACAAGTCACAGGACAGACAGGAAGCACAACACAACTGGGCCTGACAACCATGTAATTTTCTTGTAATGTGTCTTTGACAGGTTAATGCAGAGTTCCTGTGCCTGACAGATACTTGAGGAAGCATCTTGGAGGTTGTCAAGGAGAAGGGAGGCGTTGCCAGAAGGAAGGTAGGATAACTCATGGCTCCAGCAGCTAATGGAAACATTGTGTTTGAGTTGCAAACAATCTAATGAAGTTGGGTATTAGGTATTAGAAGGTCAGACATTAGGTGTGGGAGATGCATGGCCCACCTCTAGGTTCACTGACTCTGAATTTTGAACAGTTCTGATTATGGTGTTCACGAACGATCTGCACCCCAATAAAGAGAGCATGTGATAAATGGCACCTGCATATCACTGACAAGCACACTATTAAATGCCCCCTATTAGTGGCCATGGTTGTCATTCACTAGATATCAGCATTTTTACATTTAGTGCCATTAAAGCTACATAAAAAGTGTGTGCACAGTGTTAAGCTTTCTGCATTTTCTTTTTCCATCATCAGGACTGGAGTGGCGAAATGATCCAAAGGCAGACTGCACATCTACGTATAGGTTTGCAAGGAACATCCCGTGCCAGAGACTGTGATACAAGGCATGGAGCTGTACAGTGAACTCGGAGCATCTCTTGTGCATGTGTGATGCTGTTTGGACTCGGTTACCGGTATATACCCTCAATCTCAACTCTGTGGATTTGGATTTACAATTTTAAGTATCCAGATGAACTGAAATATATGTTCTGGTGAATTTGGAAAATATGCCCAAAAGGTCCAATCACTATAAACTACAGTAAATATGTTGGACACTGGCAATCTCAGGTTCTAAGCCATTGTATAAAAGGACAATCCATCGCATTTCTATGCATACTTTTCTGTGCTGTTCTCTGATCTGAGTTGATGATTTTTTTGTCCTTTTTTTTGTCAGATTTTTTTGTCTTTTGTCAGCATGGCATTGAGTATCATTGAGGGGCTTTTTTCTAAACATTTGCTATGCAGATTAAAAGATGAGCACTATAATGAAAGGCGTAATAACGCCTCAGTAGCACTTCATGGACACATTGATATCATAATTAAAAGCATTTCTCTCTCCCAGAGAGTCAAAGAGTCAAAAGTGCTCCTGCGGGCAGTTGGTTAATTCTAAAATGTCCATTCACAAATAACATCTTTTTCATGAATGTCTAAGTAAATAAGTGAGTAAATAGACACATACTGTTCTGATGAGAGTATGCTTTTTGGCCTAAGATATCTGACTGCATATCTGACCCAAGCGATTATGACATTACTTAGAATTTGATGGTGGTTGTAAGCATTCATGAAAAAGATGACATTTCTGAACAGGCCACATAAATTAATGTGTTACAGTACACTGATAATTTCAGGTTTTCTGTTTAATTTCTGTTTAATCATACGATTATATTGTCTAGATTTTGGTGTTTTATTATCGTTTGACTGCATGTTTGTCCAGCTGATGAAATATTAATAAAAGAAATGTTTTGAAGTTCTTGTCAAGTATATTTTTCTCATACACCTAAACAAGATATTAATTCTACATGAGAAAATAAGTATTCTAGCTAAGAAAATCAGACTAGTTTTAAGACTTTAAATGAGCTGGAAACAAGTAAATTTGCCTTGTTTTAAGCGTCTTGTATGCTTGTTTTGAGCAATAATTTCTTGGAGGACATCTAATTCTAAGCAATAATGACTAATAAAGGAGAAGAAATTGCTTAAAATAAGAAAAAAAATCTTAACAAGCGACAGAAAAATAAGATTTTTATACTTGTTTCAAGTGTTTTTCTATACCTACCGCTTAGATTTTATTTTCTTGTTTTAAGAATTCTTACCAAGTCCAATTTGCTCGCTGCACTGGCAGATTATTTTGCTCAAAATAAGCAATTTTTCACCTAAAACACTATATTTTTTACTTATTTTTTTAGAGGGCTTTTTTGCAGTGTAGGAACAGACAGGGACAACGAGACAGGTGAAAACACTAGAGAAACCAATTAGGACCAAGGGGCGGAGACCAACATTTGACAGCAAGGTGGACACATGGCAAAGCAAAACAAAAGCACAGGAAGTAAACAAAAGCACATGGAGTCTATGACACAGAAGGTAAACAAAGGCAAGACAACACAAGACAGGGGACTAGGAATAAAGCAAGAGCATGGTAAACAGGTCAGGGTACACAAGAAGCAAAACTACAAAGACAGGAACTCAAACATTTACTCAACTAAAAGTCCAACACAGAGACACAAAGTCTGAGACCCTAACAACACCGCCAGTCGCTGGCGTGAAAAATACGCTCGAGTTCTATTTTCCAAATGCAGCGCAGTGCGGAGCCGGCTCCCGCGCCGCTGACGCTCGACTACCGCTGGTTGGTGTGTAAGGACAGATATGTTTCAATGTATTTTCACCGACGCCGGTAAAAAACGCGGCCGTTCCGCGACGCTTTACCGCCCTGGTGTGTAAGACCCCTTATTGACCACCAGAGAGTTAGAGAGTGGGACATGAAACAAGTGGGAGAGAGATGGGGAATGATGAGACACGGCCATACAGTGATTATGACATCTTTGGGTTTCAGTCTGCTCTCTCTCTTTTTTCTTCCTTTTCAATACACAACAATATGTGACGTAGCAATTCACATAACATTATGAAGAAAGAAAGAAAGAAAGAAAGAAAGAAAGAAAGAAAGAAAGAAAGAAAGAAAGAAAGAAAGAAAGAAAGAAAGAAAGAAAGAAAGAATTATGCCCGAATCTGTGCTGTGAACACTCATCCTTTTGTTATGCCTTGCTCAATAATGCACAATGTTTGAGATTTTATTGTGCTCTCCAGTGCTGACAACATCATCCTTTCTATTCATTCACTGATGAAGACAAATAGCCTACCTCAGCCAGCCCACAGCAGCATCTACAGCAGCATAAGTAGGCCTACTTCTACCGCTCATCATTTTTCGACATTTATTCTTTATTTAGCCAGGATTGTCCCATTTAGTGTCTCTTCTGCCAGGGAGTCCTGGTCAAAGTGGCAGCCAGCGAAAAAGTTCCAGATGCAGACGGACACAATAATACATGATAAGGAAAATAAACATAGAACAAATAAACAGAATAAAGAAAATAAACGTAGCTACATAAAACACATTTGCAGCTAAAAGTTCTGTGGAGTAAGTAACTCTGGAAGTAATATAATGACATTCCTCTATTTTTGGACTCTTCTTCTCATTACATGATCTATGCAGGGACGCACGGACGCACGGACGCACGGACGGACGGACGGACGGACGGACGGACAGGCAGGCAGGCAGGCAGACAGACACACACAGACACACACAGACACACACACACACACACAGACACACACACACACACACACACACACACACACACACACACACACACACACACACACACACACACACACACACACATTCAAAATAAATTCAAACAAGGACACAAAGTGGCTTGTTGCTCAAAATGGTGCACCCGCACATGCCTGCCTGCACGCGCGCACACACACACACACACACACACACACACACACACACACACACACACACACACACACACACACACACACACACACACACACACACACTCTATCTTCCTCAGGGCACTTGATAAGTTTAAAATCAATGGTCCATTTTTCATGCTGACGACTTCCAGGAACTGCATAATGAATGCATAATTAAATATCGAATTGGATTAAATATTGATTAACCATATGACGTACTTGTAAACACACACTCCCGCATTTTTCTAGTTTCATATTAGATTAGTAATGATGCCATGACCCTGATGCAACATCATAGAGTACACGTGTCTGCGTGAAGCTGGCTCCCTCTCAGACCCAAAATGCTGAAATAACACTGCAGATTGTATGTGCTATGTTTGTGCCGGATAGTGCTGTAAAAATTCTGTTTGTGCTAATAATGAAATAATAGCATAATAATAGCATAATAATACAATAAAATGGCTGTAACTTTACAAATTTGGATGTGGAGGGGGGCTGTGTAACGTCACAGGTCAGAAGACTGCATTAAAAGTATGAGTTTGAGTATTTAAATTACTCAAAAGCCTTAATAGCACAAACAAAATATTTTACAGCACTATCCGCCACAAATATAGCAAAAACGATCTGCAGTATTATTTCAGCATTTTGGGTCGGGGAGGGCGGGCTGTGATGAGATTCACGCAGGTGGCCTTGGTTACGAATGTCAAGTTTGTGAATGTACAGCATACATTTTGGAAATAAACTACTTCAGTTTTCAGCTCCCCCTTTGAGAAAAGTGGAAGCCCACCTGGGAAACTCCAACTCCCATAGTCATTGTGAGACAACACTCCACATCAGACAAGCACAGGTAAGTACAGTACATATACGGGGCAGCCGTGGCCTAGTGGTTAAGGAGATGGGCTTTTGATCAGAGGATTGCCGGTTCAAATCCCACCCTTATCACTCCTCACCACACTCCATGGTTGAGGGGCCCTTGAGCAAGGCACCTAACCTAAGCCCTCACTTCTCCAGGGATTGTAACCAATACCCTGCGCTTAAAATAAGTGTAAGTTGCTTTGGATTCTCTCTCTCTCCCTCTTTCTTAATGTGTCAATGACTTTCTCTCTCCACCTCCATCTCCAAAGAGCTGACCTCCCTCTACACTGCTCTCTCTCTATTTCATTCCCTCTCCTTCTCTCTGTCTTTTTGACCCCGGCAAACTCCATGGCTGAGGTGCCCTTGAGCAAGACACATAACCTAACCCCTCACTGCGCCAGGGACTGTAACCAATACCCTGTGCTTAAAATAAGCGTCAGCTAAGCGTAGTGTAATGTAATGTGCGTAGTGTAATGTAACAAGTGAACACCGCAGACGCCTCACCCGTGCAAGGGGGTAGCCCCCAATGGCGACCCCAACTCATCCCCAACTCCCCCCCCTTTCTCTATCACTGTGTCATTGACTCTCTCTCTCTCTCTCTCTCTCTCTCTCTCTCTCTCTCTCTCTCTCTCTCTCTCTCTCTCTCTCTCTCTCTCTCTCTCTCTCTCTCTCTCTCTCTGTCTTTCTCACCGTGTCATTGACTTTCTCTCTTTCTTTCTCACTATGTCATTGGATCTCTCTCTCTCTCTCTCTCTCTCTCTCTCTCTCTCTCTCTCTCTCTCTCTCTCTCTCTCTCTCTCTCGCTCTTTCACTGTGTCATTGACTCTCTCTCCACCTCCATCTCTAAAGTGCTGACCCTCTTCTACACTGCTCTCTCTCTCTATTCCATTCCCTCTCCCTCTCTCTCTCTTCTCTCTCCCTCTTTCTCACTGTGTCATTGACTCTCTCTCTCGACTTCCATCTCCAAAGAGCTGACCCTCTTCTCCACTGCTGTTCTTTCTCTATTCTCTCTCTCATTCCCTCTCTTTCTCTCTGTCTTCTTGACTCTCTCTCCACCTCTGCTGCCATCTAGAAGAGCCTCTCTCTCTCTCTCTCTCTCTCTCTCTCTCTCTCTCTCTCTCTCTCTCTCTCTGGTCATCTTTGTAAATGAGGGAGCTGGATGGTCCTCATTAATCTCTGGCCAGCTGATGTATTGCCCTCATAATAGGGAAGGAGGCCTCTCTTCTCTCCTGGGGGTGTGGAGGGGGAGTGCGTCCGTGCGTCCATGCGTGCTTGTGTGCGTGCCTGCGTGCCTGCGTCCGTGCGTCCATGCGTCCATGCGTGCTTGTGTACGTGCATGCGTGCGTGTGTGTGTGCCTGCGTGCTTGGCTGCATGCATGCGTTTATACAATTATTTGCAATTCATTACAGTGTCAAATGTGTGTGTGTGTGTGTGTGTGTGTGTGTGTGTGTGTGTGTGTGTGTGTGTGTGTGTGTGTGTGTGTGTGTGTGTGTGTGTGTGTGTGTGTGTG
>NC_085879.1:30879971-30882471 GCF_034702125.1 Engraulis encrasicolus | reverse complement strand
ATTCTAATCACATATTTGTGATGGTACTCTCTGTGTCCTCTACTAAATATAATCTCCGAGGTGTGACGATGAGAAATGAAACCGTATACACTTCTCTGCTGATGGCAAACGAAATATGACTGTGTTTCTATAACAGGACAGCATCACGACTGTAGATTTATGTTTACAAGGCCCAATCCGTGTCCTCTAGTAAATAAAAGTCCTCTTGTACAGGTACTGGCAAGAACTGAAATACACTTCTCTGCACACTCTTGACGTCCAGGGCTGGCCTGGGTGTCTTCCCCTAGCAGCTCTAAATGATACATTGTGGGCCAGTGCCTAAGACGTAACGAACAACCCAAATACAACAGCACCAGCCCCTGGGGACTGTGGGGCCCACCGGGGAAATGCCCTGTATGCCAGATAACCAGTCCAGGCCTGCTGACATCACAGCCACAAAAGTGATCCTTGACCACAGATGACCTATAGCAGGGGTATTCAATTAAATGTCACTGAGGGTCAGTTTTTCAAATTCCTCCCAGTAGAGGGGCCGAATATGGAATGTTGTACTATGGTTGCCAACTGTCAATGAAAAAAGTATGGGACACTTCATTGAGGCGGGGGTCTGGGGGTCCTCCCCAGGGAATGTAGCATTTCTAAGATCCTGCATTTTAACGTCCCGTGTCCTGTTTCAGCTCAGTACGGAACCCGTATATTTATCTGTAAGTACAGGACGATTCCGTATTTCAAGGGATGGTCGGCAAACCAAGTCTGTATGTAACTCTGCCCTACAATTTCAGAACGCAGTATAATTCAAAATGGCAAACTGAGTTTCCTTTCTGGCCACGCAACTGTGTTGGAGGTAAAGTGGTGATGACACTTCCATATAATACTTTTTTATGGTGGAAATTTATGCACACAAGAAAAAAGCAAAAAAAACCCCAACATTCTCATTACTTTTTAGCTGAAAAATCATTATACTGCGTTCTGTTGTGGTATTACTGTCTGCACCAAAACCACGGTGTCAATGGAGAAGTGCAGTATAAATGCGCATTATACTGCGTTCTTGGCTAGTACGACGTAACCTCCTAAAACCAAAAAGCGCAGTATAATCAGTTTTTATCGTTTTTTTCTGAAGTTGGACCAAAACATTTTAACAAGAAAAGAAAAAGAAGGTATTTTAAAGCCAAGTTCAAGTGTAAACCCATTTTCGACCATTTACAAGATACTGCGTTCTGATATTGTAGGGCAGAACTGCATGCAGCACAATGTCCAATGTGAGGGTGCGAAACAAGCGGAAAACTCTCCAGACAGAACAGACATCCGCTTCTCTATTTCTTAGTAGCCTTGTGATGGTCTATGAGACTATTTCAGATAATATATCACTCTCATGTGCAGAGGAGAAATATCCCTAACCTGAAGTGTAAGTGATCGCAAATTGCACGGACACTGATAGCGCTCATATTTGTTTTCATTTTGTTCTGACCTTGTGGGGGGCCAGAACCTTGCCGTCCAAGGGCCGCATCTGACCCCATTTGAATAGCCTTGACCTATAGTAACCTATTTGCCCAGGCTAGTCCACACTGTCTCCTCTCCTAGATACAAACCCCAACTCCGATGAAGTTGGGACGTTTGGTAAACAGTGAATAAAATCAAAATGCTATCATTTTCAAAACATTCAATCTATTCATTAGTTGGAGAATAGTGAAAAGACAACATATTAAGTGTTAAAACCGAGAAAAAATATTGTTTTGGGGGACATATGTACTCATTTCTAATTTGATAAATCCAACACTTCTCAAAAGAGTTGGGACGGGGACAATAAATGGCAGCAAATGTCGAGGAAGACTAAAAACAAAACAAGAGACAACACTTAACAGTTAAATACATTAACCGATGAGATGATTTTATATAAAAAACAGTGTTAATTCCTATCTTGGACATGATTTCACCAGCTTAAATGGTGGGTGTATTCCTTGTCATGTTTTGCAATGTTTTCCTTTCTGTAGTGCTTACAGTGTGACAGGTCTTGACCAAAAACCCACCATTTTATCACCTGCTGGTCCTTATGATGGAGCCAAACTGTTAAAACATAGTAGAGAATGCAATTTTACCTTACTATGTGGCAGTAATCGAAGATCTCCCATCAAAATATAATGCATGAGTGGCTTTTCATGCTGTTTAAAACCCATTTATACCATTCAGCACTGTATTTAACTCTACAGATGAGTGAGAACATCTTAACCAATGCACTACTGCATCCGCATGCCATCATGGAGGCTGACCTTTGAAGCTAGCACTAACACAAGTTGGATGGTCCATTTTCACTGTAGCACAGGATGTGCAATGCTCTATTATTGTCAAAAAGAATGGACTTCTACAACTTCTGCTGACTTCTGTAAGCAAAGGACAGTTTCCCATGTCTTCTGGGTCTATTTCAAGTGAGCTCAGGTGCTTAGGAGAATGTTAAACCCCTGTGTCATTTTCATACATTAAGCATTCTTAATATGGTCAATTTTCA